>NW_027507764.1:10297104-10307104 GCF_037356315.1 Lithobates pipiens | reverse complement strand
CAGTATTAAGAACTGAGGGGTAAGTAAACTTTTGATCAGGGTCATTTGGGTAGTTTCTGTTGCCGTTACGATAAAAAAATAAAAAATAAAAATAAAAAAAGGAGTAAACACAGATGATTGATAATAAATGGCTTCAGCCAAACACTGACCATGAGTGAAAGAAAAGTTTTTTGTATTATTCATATTCTCTGAAAAATGGCCAAAAAAAATCGTAAATTCTGCCAGGGTATTTAAACTTATGAGCACAACTGTATATACCGTATATGTTTTTCACAATGTTTTACAAATAAATATGTGAAAAGTGTGGGGGAGGGGCATTTGTATTCAGCCCCCTTTACTCTGATACCCCTAAATAAAATATAGTGGAACCAATTGCCTTCAGAAGTCACCTAATTAGTAAATAGTGTCCACCTGTGTGTAATTTAATCTCAGTATAAATGTGGCTGTTCTGTGAAGCCCTCAGAGGTTTGTTAGAGAACCTTAGTGAACAAACAGCATCATGAAGGCCAAGGAACACACCAGACAGGTCAGGGATAAAGTTGTGGAGAAGTATAAAGCAGGGTCAGGTTATAAAAGAATCTCCCAAGCTTTGATCCTCTCACGGAGCTCTGTTCAATCCATCATCCGAAAATGAAATAAGTATGGCACAACTGCAAACCTACCAAGACATGGCCGTCCACCTAAACTGACCGGGCCGGGCAAGGAGAGCATTCATCAGAGAAGAGCCAAGAGGTCCATGGTAACTCTGGAGGAGCTGCAGAGATCCACAGCTCAGGGGGGAGAATCTGTCCACAGGACAACTATTAGTCGTCTCTCCACAAATCTGCCCTTTATGGAAGAGTGACAAGAAGAAAGACATTGGAGAAAGAAAGTCATAAGAAGTCCTGTTTGTAGTTTGTGAGAAGCCATGTGGGGGAGGGGGCAGCAAATATGTGGAAGAAGGTGATCTGGTCAGATGAGACCAAAATTATACTTTTTGTCCTAAAAGCAAAATGCTATGTGTGGGGGAAAACACTGCACATCACCCTCAGCACACCATCCCCACCGTGAGACATGGTGGTGGCAGCATCATGTGGTGGGGATGGTTTTCTTCAGCAGGGACAGGGAAGCTGGTCAGAGTTGATGGGAAGATGGATGGAGCCAAATACAGGACAATCTTAGAAGAAAACCTGTTATAGTCTACAAAAGACTTGAGACCGGGGTGGAGGTTCCCCTTCCAGCAGGACAACGACCCGAAACATCCAGCCAGAGCTACAATGGAATGGTTTAGATCAGTGATTCTCAACCAGGGTTCCTCCAGAGGTTGTAGGGGTTCCTTCAGCATTGGACAATTTCTGCCTCTCAGATAAGTTCCCACCAACACCATTGATCTTTTTAACTATCTGTAAGGAGGCAATTCTTCCCAATGACCCTCACACTAATGTATCATGAGTTGCAGATTTCTAATTTTTAGCCAGGGTTCCCCGAGACCGGAGAACTATTTCAATGGTTCCTCTGTGTTGAAAAGGTTGAGAAAGGCTGGTTTACATGAAAGCATATTGATGTGTTAGAATGACCCAGTCACAGTCCAGACCTAAATCCCATTGAGAATCTGTGGCAAGACTTGAAAATTGCTGATCACAGACGCTCTCCATCCAATCTGACAGAGCTTGAGATATTTTACAAAGAAGAAGAATGGGCAGAAATGTCCTCTCTAGATGTGCAAAGCTGGTAGAGACATCCCCAAAAATACTTGCAGCTGTTTTTGCAGAGAAAAGGCGGTTCTATAAAGTATTGACTCCGGGGGGCGCCATACAAATGCCCCCCCCACACTTTTCACAGATTTATTTGTATAATTTATCATTTTCCTTCCACTTCACAATTATGTGCCACTTTGTGTTGGTCCATCACATAAAACTCCAATATAAATATAAATAAAATTAAATTTTTGGTTCTAACATGACAAAATGTGGAAAATTTCAAGGGGTGTAAAAATGTTCTCAAGGCACTGTAATATATCTTATATCTGGAGATCGGTGATGTCGCTCCTGTATAATATATCTTATATCCGGAGAGAGGTGATGTCACTCCTGTATAAGATATCTTATATCCAGAGAGCGGTGATGTCACTCCTGTATAATATATCTTATATCCGGAGAGAGGTGATGTCACTCCTGTATAAGATATCTTATATCCGGAGAGAGGTGATGTCACTCCTGTATAATATATCTTATATCCGCAGAGCGGTGATGTCACTCCTGTATAATATATCTTATATCCGGAGAGCGGTGATGTCACTCCTGTATAATATATCTTATATCCGGAGAGAGGTGATGTCACTCCTGTATAATATATCTTATATCCGGAGAGAGGTGATGTCACTCCTGTATAATATATCTTATATCCGGAGAGCGGTGATGATACTCCTGTATAATATATCTTATATCCGGAGAGCAGTGATGTCACTCCTGTATAATATATCTTATATCCGGAGAGCAGTGATGTCACTCCTGTATAATATATCTTATATCTGGAGAGAGGTGATGTCACTCCTGTATAATATATCTTATATCTGGAGATCGGTGATGTCACTCCTGTATAATATATCTTATATCTGGAGATCGGTGATGTCACTCCTGTATTAGATATCTTATATCCAGAGAGCGGTGATGTCACTCCTGTATAATATATCTTATATCCGGAGAGAGGTGATGTCACTCCTGTATAATATATCTTATATCCGGAGAGCAGTGATGTCCCTCCTGTATAATATATCTTATATCTGGAGAGCGGTGATGTCACTCCTGTATAAGATATCTAATATCCGGAGAGCGGTGATGTCACTCCTGTATAAGATATCTTATATCCGGAGAGCGGTGATGATACTTTTCTAATATATAACATATATGGAGAGCAGTGATGTCACTCCTGTATAATATATCTTATATCTGGAGATCGGTGATGATACTTTTCTAATATATAAGATATATGGAGAGTGGTGAGGTCACTCCTGTATAATATATCTGGGGAACTTACATTTGGTGACATCCCCCTTGCTTGTAGGTGGGTGCTGATAACTAGCTCAGGGAGGTAAGTGAAGTGGAGGTGGTTGGGTCCTTCTACTGGCAGGTGCAGCCGCTCCCCCCCCCCCGGCCAGTGATATCGGATCAGGTGTGGTAATGTTCCTATTTATTGGGGGCCCGGTGTATAAGTAAATCCACTGGGATTCTGGCTGTTAATCCGATGATAACTGTATCCCCATATGAACCCACGCTTTGCCCTTGTAGGATATTTTTACTGCAGGGTAACACTGACCTCATCCAGAGCGCGGGCCTGAAATAACCTCTTCACCCCTCCTCTATGGCCATACAGGGCGGCCTGCAGCTTCACACAACATATTCATTCTCAACAACAATTTCATCCTTATCATGTAAGAATCAACCTTTATGGGCCACAGTGATGAATCGAGCTCCTCACAACCCAATCCATGGGACTGGTCCAGGCCCTTCTACAGGACAGATCGAAGTACTACAGTTGACAACCCCCCCCCCCCCCCCCCCTCCCCACTTCCCCTCCTTTGCACCAGCCTTCACGCTTCTGGGAAGGATTTCCATGGGATTTTGGAGTATGTCCATGGGAATGTGTGCCCACTAAGCCAAAAGAATATTTGTGAGGTCAGGTACTGAAGTTGGATGAGAAGACCTCGCCTGCCATTAGTGTTCCAATTCATCCCACAGATTCTCAGTAGGGAAGAGGACAGGGCTCTCTGCAGGACACTCAAGTTCTTTCTCACCAAACCCATCAAACACCAAACCAGGTCTTTAAAAAGCTGGCTTTATGCTTCTGGAAAGGCTTTTCACAAGATTTGAAGGGGTCTGTGGGAACATGTGCCCGTTTGTGAGGTCAGGTACTGATTTTAGATGAGAAGACCTGGCTTGCCATCAGTGCTCCAATTCATCCCACAGATTCTCAGTAGGGAAGAGGACAGGGCTCTCTGCAGGACACTCAAGTTCCTCCACACCAAACCAGGTCTTTATGAAGCTGGCTCTATCCTTCTGGGAAGGCTTTTCACAAGATTTGAAGGGGTCTGTGAGGTCAGGTACTGATGTTGGATAAAAAGACTTGGCTTGCCATCGGTGTTCCTATTCATCCCACAGAGTCTCAGTAGGGAAGAGGACAGGGCTCTCTGCAGGACACTCAAGTTCCTCCACACCAAACCCATAAAACACCAAACCAGGTCTTTATGAAGCTGGCTTTATCCTTCTGGGAAGGCTTTTCACGAGATTTGAAGGGATCTGTGGGAACATGTGCCCGTTTGTGAGGTCAGGTACTGAAGTTGGATGAGAAGACCTGGCCTGCCATTAGTGTTCCAATTCATCCCACAGATTCTCAGTAGGGAACACCGATGGCAAGCCAGGTCTTCTCATCCAACAGTACCTGACCTCACAAATGTTCTTTTCCCACAGATTCTCAGTAGGGTTGTGGTCAGGGCTCTGTGCAGGACACTCAAGTTCCTCCACACCAAACCAGGTCTTTATGAAGCTGGCTCTATCCTTCTGTGAAGGCTTTTCACAAGATTTGAAGGGGTCTGTGGAAACATGTGCCCGTTTGCGAGGTCAGGTACTGATGTTAGATGAAAATACCTGGCTTGCTATCGGTGTTCCAAGTCATCCCACAGATTCTCAGTAGGGTTGTGGTCAGGGCTCTCTGCAGGACACTCAAGTTCCTCCACACCAAACCAGGTCTTTAAAAAGCTGGCTTTATCCTTCTGGGAAGGCTTTTCACAAGATTTGAAGGTGTCTGCGGGAACACGTGCCCATTTGTGAGGTCAGGTACTGGGTTAGATGAGGAGATCTGGCTTTCCAGCAGTGTTTTCCAATTCATCCCACAGATGATCAGTAGGGTTGAGGTCAGGGCTCTGTGCAGGACACACAAGTTCCTCCACACCAAGCTGGTCAAACCATGTCTTTAGACTTGGAAAGGTAAATAGAAAAGGAGCAAGTTGGAAGGCATGTAAGAAGACATTTATTGAGAATAGCAATAAGTACATTGAGCCAACATGTTTTGTGGAGAACAGAGATTTTCAATGCATTTCAAGGGGAAGGTGCATTTTTTTTTTCTAACTGACCAAATATGCACCAAAAATGCAGCAAGCAGGATTTTTAAACACTGCTTTAAAACAGTGCCGATAATGGACGACAATAAATTCATGATATTAAATTAAAAAGTGCCTTGCGAAAGTATTCGGCCCCCTTGAACTTTTCAACCTTTTGCCACATTTCAGGCTTCAAACATAAAGATATAAAAATTTAAATTTTTTGTGAAGAATCACCAACAAGTGGGACACACTTGTGAAGTGGAACGAAATCTATTGGATAATTTAAACTTTTTTTAGCAAATAAAAAACTGAAAAGTGGTGCGTGCAAAATTATTCGGCCCCTTTACTTTCAGTGCAGCAAACTCACTCCAGAAGTTCAGCGAGGATCTCTGAATGATCCAATGTTGTCCTAAATGACTGATGGTGATAAATAGAATCCACCTGTGTGTAATCAAGTCTCTGTATAAATGCACCTGCTCTGTGATAGTCTCAGGGTTCTGTTGAAAGCGCAGAGCATCATGAAGACCAAGGAACACACCAGGCAGGTCCGTAATACGGTTGTGGAGAAGTTTAAAGCCGGATTTGGATACAAAAAAGATTTCCCAAGCTTTAAACATCCCAAGGAGCACTGTGCAAGCGATCATTTTGAAAATGGAAGGAGTATCAGACCACTGCAAATCTACCAAGACCTGGCCGTCCCTCTAAACTTTCAGCTCAGACAAGGAGAAGACTGATCAGAGATGCAGCCAAGAGGCCCATGATCACTCTGGATGAACTGCAGAGAACTACAGCTGAGGTGGGAGAGTCTGTCCATAGGACAACAATCAGTCGTACACTGCACAAATCTGCCCTTTATGGAAGAGTGGCAAGAAGAAAGCCATTTCTCAAAGATATCCATAAAAAGTCTCGTCTAAGGTTTGCCACAAGCCACCTGGGAGACACACCAAACATCCCATTCCAAAACCATGGCCATTAACAGAGAATTAAACTCTTCTGTAGCTAGAACAGCTTCCCCTCTTCTGGAAAGGTCTTCCATACGATTTTGGACGATGTCTTTAGGAAATCGGTGCCCATTTTTTAGGTCAGGTACTGATGTTAGATGAGAAGACCTGTCTCACAATTGACAATCTAATACACCCTGAAGGTGCTCAGTAGGATTGAGGTGAGCAATCTGTGTAGGACACTCGAGATCCTCCACACCAAACTAGTCAAACAATGTCTTTATGGAACTGGCTTTGTACGAAATCATGGTGGGACAATCATGGTGGGACAATCATGGTGGGACAATCGTAGTGGGACAATCGTAGTGGGACAATCGTAGTGGGACAATCGTAGTGGGACAATCGTAGTGGGACAATCGTAGTGGGACAGAAAAAGGTCTTCACCAAACTGTACCCTATATGAGCTTGTTGGACATCCCATTCCAAAACCATGGCCATTAATATGGAGTTGGCTTCCTTTGTGGCTATAACAACCGTCACTCTTCTGGGAAGACTTTCCACAAAATTTTGCAGTGTCTGTGCTAATTTTTGAGGTCAAGTACTGATGTTGGATGAGAAGACCTGGCTCACAATCAGTAATCTAATTCATCTCACAGATGTTCAGTAGGGTTGAGGTCGGGGCTCTGTGTAGGACACTCAAGTTCCTCCACACCAAACTGGTCAAGTCATGTCTTTAGTCGTGCTAGAAGAGAAAAGGGTCTTCCCCAAACTGTAGTCTAAATGAACTTGTTGGAAATTTCATTACAAAACCATGGCCATTATTATGGAGTTGGCTACTTTTGTGGCTATAACAGCCTCCACTATTCTGGGAAGGTGTTCCATAAGATTTTGGTCGATGTCTATAAGAAATCTGTGGCAGTTTCTGAGGTCAGGTACTGGATTTTGTATTAGAAGACCTTTCTCACAATTGAATTCATACTGAAGGTGTTCAGTAGGGTTGAGGTCAGGGCTCAGTACAGGACACTTGAGTTCCTCCACACCATGTCTTTATGGCGCTGGCTTTGTACACAGAGGCTCAGTCATGGTGGGACAGAAAAGGGTCTTCACCAGACTGTACCTTAAATGAGCTTGTTGAACATCCCATTACAAAACCATAGCCATCAACATGGAGTTGGCCTCCTTTGTGGCTACAACATCCTCCACTATTCGGAGTAGAGGTTCCACAAAACGTTGGAGTGTCTGTGGGGAATTTGTGCCCATTATTGAGGTCAGGTACTGATGATGGATGAGAAGACCTGGCTGACAAAATCAAATATGTTCAGTAAGGTTGAGGTCAGGAATCTGTGCAGGGCGCTGGCGTTTCTCCACACCAAACTGCTCAAACCATGTCTTTATGGTGCTGGCTTTGTACACAGGGGAAAGCCATGATGGAACAGAAAAGGGTCTTCACCAAAGTGTTCCCACAATGTTGGAAGAAGAAAATGTCTTGGCAGCAAAGCAATCACATCACATGACATTGCAGCAGGAAGACTGAAGCGTCAGCTCTGCTTCCCACCGCTGATCACAGGAGGCTTTCACTGTGAGAGACCAAGGACCCCCTCATCTACAGAGGTCTCCACAGCACCCTGGGGACTGGTGAGAGAGGGCTATTTGCCCGTTACTGACACTGCTAGAAGAGTCATTGAGAGTAGGACACCAAGTGTACCCAATTTATACCGGACCCATACTGCACTCCATACCGCACTTATTCCAAACCAGCACCTATACCAACCCTATACAGCATTATAGCGAACCTTAACCGCATCTGAATCACATCAACTTTGTGCTGTACAATACCTACCCTCTTTCCCCGAAAGTAAGACATCCCCCGAAAATAAGACCTACTTCCAGTTTTGCCTCTCTCTGTAATATAAGGCCTTCCCGATAATAAGGTCATCCCAAAATATAAGGCCCCCTCGGAATATAAGGCCCCCAAAGCTACCGTGAAGCATCTGACTCCTCTGGACCGTAGCGGCGGGTGCCACAGCGCAGCCGGAGCTGTTCAGACAGTGCGAGGTCTCTTTAAATCAGAGAGCCCACACCGCCGCCAGGACAAGCTGCCGCCTTCTGCCCCGATGGAGTCTGGCTGACTCACAATTAGACAGTGAGCGAGTCGTGCGGGGCAGTAGTCGGGCACATTGTGTGGAATCTGGCTGGCACAGACACACAGGGGTGACTGAGGTGGGGGGGAGGAGATGTCTGATAAAGGGGTGGGGGGAGTCTGGTAAAAGGTAGTAGCAAGAAATTGTCGATACCGTAGGATTCAGTTTGTCTGGTTATGCTGGTTTGTGATGATAACTACTACCGTACCATATACTAGTAATACATTTCCTTTTTTTTTGTTCAACAATAAATGTGTACCGTATTCTTCTTCATGGAAAAATTAGACATCCCCTGAAAATAAGACCTAGTGCATCTTTGGGAGCAAAAATTAATAGAAGACACTGGGGCTGATTTACAAACGGTTTGTGCCATGAGTTGCGGCGCACGCCTGTTTTCGTATTCACAAAGCATTTGCGCCTGTTACACAGAGCAATTCCCCATTTACTATTTAGCATGCCGGCGCACGGGCGGCCGCGATCTGGGGGCCGCTATAGACATGGCGCACACATTATTCAACTCAGAATTAAAAGAAGCTGGAAGTGCCAATATTGCGGGGGTGATGTGAGGAAGTATAGATATGACTGTTCAAGTAACAAATATGCCCAAAATAGGCCCTGCAGGTCTGGTATGGATATTAAGGGGAATCCCGCTCCAAAAAATAAAAAATATGGCGTGGGGGTCCCCCTCAAAAATCCATACCAGGCCCTTCAGGTCTGGCATGGATTTTAAGGGGAACCCTGTGCCCAAAAAAATAAAATAAAAAAAATGGCATGGGGGTCCCCCTCAAAATCCATACCAGACCCTTATCCAAGCACATAACCTGGCAGGCCGCAAGAAAAGAGGGGGGACGAGAGAGCGTCCCCCCTCCTGAACCGTACCAGGCCACATGCCCTCAACATTGGGAGGGTGCTTTGGGGTACTCCCCAAAGCACCTTGTCCCCATGTTGGAGGACAAGGGCCTCATCCCCACAACCCTGGCCGGTGGTTGTGGGGGTCTGGGGGCAGGGGGCTTATAGGAATCTGGAAGCCCCCTTTAACAAGGGGACCCTCCTCAGATCCCGACCTCCCCTCCTGTGTGAATTGGTAAGGGGGTACTACCATTTCACCAAAAAAGTGACAAAAAAGTGTTAAAAATTACACAGCCAGTTTTTGACAATTCCTTTATTAAAGTCTTCTTCTTTCCATCTACTTCTGGTCTTCTTTCTTCTTCTTTCCTTCATCCTTCGGTTTCATCCTCCATCTGCTTCTTCCGATCCTCTGCTTCTTGCTCCGATCCTCTGCTTCTTGCTCCGATCCTCTGCTTCTTGCTCCGATCCTCTGCTTCTTGCTCCGATCCTCTGCTTCTTGCTCCGATCCTCTGCTTCTTGCTCCGTTGTGTTCTCGTCCGGCATCTTCCTCCACGGCCTCTTCTTCCTCGATTCGTTCTCGGGCCGCACCGCGCAATGGGAGGCTCCCGCTGTGTGACGCTTCTCTTCTTCTTACAGTTCTTATATAACGGAGGGCGGGGCCACCCGGTGACCCCGCCCCCTCTGATGCACGGTTTCTGTTAAATAAGCGTCAGAAGAAGAGAGGGGGTCGTGTTGTAAGTCGCCCCAAGTCGCGCTCTGATACTCAAGTCGTGTCCAAGTTGCTTCTCAGAGTCGCGCTGGAAGTCGTGTTGCCCCTGTGTGAATGGACTGTTAATGATACGGCCGTGCGCTATTATCAATGGTATATTATAATCGCGTGCACCAGCATACTATCATCTGTTGCGCTTACGCTTGCGCCGGTTCACACGCTCAATTAATAATTTATCTGGCGCACAAATAAATTTACCCCCCCAGAGTTTTATTTTCGGGGG
>NW_027507764.1:10086636-10296904 GCF_037356315.1 Lithobates pipiens | reverse complement strand
AAATGCAGTGATTCTTGTGTAAATGTGACTGGCAGTGAAGCGGTTAACCACTAGGGGGCAGTGTAGGGGTTAAGTGTGTCCTAGAGAGTGATTCTAACTGTGGGGGGGGGGGGGGGGGGGCGTGGCTACATGTGACATGTCACTGATCTCTGCTCCCGATCACAGGGAGCACAGATCAGCAGCACTGTTGCTAGGCAGAACGGGGAGACAGTTGTTTACATTAGCATCTCCACGTTCTTCCTCTCCATGAGGCGATCGCGGGTATCCCCACGCGATCGACTCACGGCCTGAGGACCCGGCGCAACACAGATCACAGTAAATGGCAGCTCAAATGACGGAGCGATCACTTGTAAACAAACCGGCGTCATGTCATGATGTCGGTTCCTCCCTCCCCTCTCTGTACCGATCGGTACAGTGCGAGAGGAGAGGGGGAGAGATGGCAGCAGCGCTGTGGGCTGGATGTGTAGTGCCCACAGCGCTGCTCAGTGACAGTACTCTGCCCATACTGTGTATCACTATGCAACACTCTGCCAACACCGTGCCAATACTGTACAACACTGTGCATTAGGGCTGAAACAACTAATCTATTAGGAAAATAGTAATCGATTAATTTCATAATCGATTAAAACTAAAATGAGCCATTTATAGTACAAAAAGAGCAAATAATCGCTCCTGTAAATATTACTCTCACTGTTCTACAGTACAAAAATGAACCCCTTAAAGTAGTGATTATCTGCTTTTTTCTACTATAAAGGGCTAATTTTAGTTTTTTTTTTAGACCCGGTTCACATCTACGCGTTTTATTGGTGATTTTTGCAGAAATGCACTACAGTTCATTCACATGATTTCCTATGGGACACGTTCACATCTGAAAGGGTCGGGGACTTTTAAAACGCAAAACGGTGCTTAAAGCGGGAGTCCGCCGTTTTTTTTTTTTTTTAAAAGCCAGCAGCTACAAATACTGCAGCTGCTGACTTTTAAAATAATGACACTTACCCGCCCAGCGCGCCCGCGATGTCGGCACCCGAAGCCGATCTCTCGATCGTCTCTCGGGTGCTGCCGCCGCCATCTTGGCTATGGGAATCAGGAAGTGGAGCCTTTCGGCTTCATTTCCCGGTTCCCTACTGCGCATGCGCGAGTCGCGCTGCGCAATAAGGATGGACCCCGCTGCCTCTGGGATCTGTGTGTTTCCCAGCAGGCAGCGGGGGACTTTCGGAAAGGGGCGTAATCTACGCCCCTTTCCGCAGAGAGCTATCCCGGAAGTGGGTGCAGATACCTGTACAGGTACCGGCACCCCCCCTCCCCCTGAAAGGTGCCAATTGTGGCGCCAGAGGGGGGGGGGGGGGAGGATCTCCGCTTTTAGGGGATTGTAAAGTGATTTTTTTTTTTTTTTTTTTTTTAATAACAAACATGTTATACTTACCTCCACTGTGCAGCTCGTTTTTCACAGAGTGGCCCCGAACCTCCTCTTCTGGGGTCCCTCGGCGGCTGTCTCTGCTTCCTCCCGCAGGTACTTCTCACGTTCATGCGAGCTCCCTCACATGGTGAGAAGCACCTGCGGGCGCGCTCTCGTGATACAGCCGGCGGCTATAGCCGCTCGCTGTATCACACGGCCCCGCCCCCCGGCGCTCCGCGTCAGTGGATGTGATTGACAGCAGCGCGAGCCAATGGCTGCGCTGCTTTCCATCCATCCACTCCACCCAATCAGCGGTGGAAAGGATGTCGGGGGACGAGCGCGGGACTTTCGAGGGGTGAGGTAAGTAAAATGGGGGGGGGGGGGCTGGGGGGCACCGGCACTGTCAGATGTTTTTTCACCTTAATGCATAGAATGCATTAAGGTGAAAAAACATTTACCTTTACAACCCCTTTAAGACTGGATTCACACCTATGCATTTTAAGTACCTTTTGCAGATTTACACTACAGTCCATTTATCATGGTTTCCTATGGAACACTTTCTGTAGTGCAAATCTGCAAACTGCAAAAAGCACTAAAAATGCCATAGGTGTGAATCCAGCCTTATTGGTTCAATTTACTTCAATGGAGACGCTGCAGAAAAGCGTGTAATGCGTTTTTGCAGCAATTTGTGTTTTTTAATCTGCCCAAAAAAAAAAAAAAAATGCAAACTGCAGTAAAATCAAAAAAAAAAAAAAAAAACGCACAGCAAAAGGCACGGCAGAAACAGATCAAAAGCAAACTGCGTAGGTGTGCACCGAGCCTTATGCTGACCACACCGATCAATTTTCAGATGAGAATATTCAGACAAAAAAATCTTTGTACATTCGCTGAATGAAAGAATTTTTTTGAAATTTTCATTTACTTTTTTTTTTTTTTTTTTTTTTCTAAGGTTATTAACCGATTAATCATAACAATAATCAGCCAACTAATCGATTATGAAAATAATTGCTAGTTGCAGCCACTCTGCCAACACTCTGCCAACACTCTGCCAACACTCTGCCAACACTCTGCCATAAATTTTAACAGAAACAAAGAATTTGTTTTTTTTTAAACAAATTTTCCGCCCACTCGAAGAGGGGGGTCACAACCTCCATGTAATGATGTAGATCATGTCAGGGACGTCCTCATTAAAATGGATAGTAAAGTGTAGAGTTCTCAGACACGCTCCTCTAAGAGCCATGCAGCCATTTCTGGAAGTGTCTACAAAAAGACTACAAGAGATCAGCAGAGCTGAGATGTCGCTAAAGGATGGAAAACAGTTCATTAGAATTTCACAGCCTGTCAGCAAACTAAATTCCCCCCTTATTAAGATTTAAAATGTCACTTTCTTTTGGAAACAAGACATTGAAGACACACAATGGGGGGGGGGGGGGGGATATAATAAAACCGGAGCGCACAGAATGTGGTGCAGCTGTGCCTAGCAACCGATCGGCCTCCAAATCCTGGAAACTGATTGGTTGCTATGAACAGCTGCACCAGATTTTGTGCGCTCCGGTTTTAGGAAATCTCCCCTAATCTGCTGGAAACACGTCCCACGTTCTCCAACGTCGGTCATTCTCATTAATGAGCACTAGAGGGCGGCGCGGAGCCAGACAACTTCTCCGCAAAGGGAAAATATTTGCAGATCTCCCATCTGATTGATGTTTAACCCCTTGAACTCCGGAACATTTACTCCTCCTCTTCACGACCGGGCCATTTCTTTTTTTCTTTTTGCCATACAGCGCCTCGTTACTTTAACTGACAATTGCACGGTCGTGCGACCCTGTAACCAAATAAAATTGATGTCCTTTTTTCCCCAGAAAGAGATTTCTTTTGGCGGTATTTGATCACCTCTGCGTTTTTTTTTATATATATCTTTAAAAAATATATATATATTGTGTGTGTGTGTGTGTGTGTATATATATATATATATATATATATATATATATATATATACACACACATATACATACATATACACACACATACATATATATACACACACACACACACACATATATACAATATATACATACACAAAAAAAAAAAAGGGGGAAGAGCAACAATTTTGAAAAAAAAACAAAACAATATATTTTTACTGCTATAAAACATCCAATTAAAAAAAATCAAATTTTTATCAATTTAGGCCAATATGCGTTCTACTACATATTTTTAGTAAAAAAAAAAAAAAAAAAAAAAAATCCCAATAAAGTGTTTATTGATTGATTTGCACAAAAGTGACATCGTCTACAAACTATGGGATAGATTTATGTAATTCTTGTTTCATTTTTTTTTTACTAGTAATGGCGGCGATCAGCGACTTATAGCGGGACTGCAATATAGCGGTGTACAAATCAGACTCTAAGTGACACTTTTTTTTTGGAACCAGTGACAGTAATCAGTGTTAAAAATATGCACCGTCACTGTACTAATGACACTGGCTGGAAAGGGGGTTAATATCAGAGGCGATCAAAGGGTTAACTGTGTGCCTAACCTGTGCTTATGTAAACTGTGGGGGAGGGGCTTTTACTATGGGAAGGCAGAGATCCGTGTCCCTGCTTTTCAGAAATTATATATATATATATATATATAATATTATATATATTTTTTTTTCAGCAGATACCCTAGAGAATAAAATGGTGGTTATTGCAATATTTTATTTTCACATTGTATTTGTTCAGCGATCTTTCAAAAGCATTTTTTTTTGGGGGGGGGGGGGGGGGGATACACTTCAATGAATAAAAAATAAACAAACAGTAAAGTTAGCCCAATTTTTTTTGCATAATGTGAAAGACGATGTTATGCTGCGAGAATCGTGATCTTTATTCTAAGCAAAATAAATAAATACATTTTTAAAAAATAAAAGAAATAATAAAGAAATAAAAAATAAAGAAATAAATAATAAATAAAATTTGGGATTCTCATTTTATCCAGAATCGTGCAGCTTTAGTGTGAACTATGCCATTGGAAACCATATAACCTGCAATCCATGCGTTTCTGATGCAGAAAAAAAAAACGCAACGGACTGCATGGGAGGCGAGGTAGTAAGAAAGTCTCTCAGCAGGTAGCTGGGTGTAAACAGACAGCCGGTCCACAGAGGGCTGTGCCCATGTCTGCTCTGCATAAGCAGAGCGGACACAGACTTGTCACATCCCCCCCCCCCCCCCTCTATGCTCTGCGGGATCAAATTGGAGGTAGGCGCTCGCAAGGCCCCTTTCGTACTGCTGCAACTTGAAAGTCATGCGATTTTGCGTCCGCAATTTAGACACGATTTGAAGGAATGTGTGTGTATTCCTGAGGTCTATGGACCTCAACCTCGCATCAAAGTCGGAACCAAAGTAGTGCGGGGACTACTTTGAAGTCATACAGATATAAAACGGTACTCCTTGGAAATCATGGGGGGGGGGGGGGGGGGGGTACGACTTGTCATGCGATTTTGCAGTCCCAAGTCGCAGGATAAGTCGCGAAAAGTGTGAAAGGGGCCTTAATATCTGTATTTATTTTTTGCTGCAGAAAATAACGTTATATATATTATTATTTATTTATTTTTTAAGCAGAGACCCTAGAGAATAAAATGGTGATTATTGCAGTTTTGTTTATGTCACACTGTATTCAGGCAGCAGTTTTTAAAAAGCTATTTTGGGGGAAAAAAAATACATTTAAATTCTAATGTACAAAAAAAAAAATAGATAACCCAAATTTTGGGTAAATTATAAAAAGATGATGTTTTACAGCGAGTAAATAGATACCAAATATGTCACACTTTAAAACTGTGCGCGCTCGTGGAATGGCGATAAACTGCAACACTTAAAGAGGAGCTGCAGTCCGCTCACATAATTTGTAATAAAAATATCTTTGTGATTCTGAAGCTTCACTCCAACCACGTTTCATATTATTTACTTATTTAGTATAGTAATACTAAATTATTTACTATATTATTACTATATTATTTACTACAGTAATACTATATTATTTACTACATTAATACTATATTATTTACTATAATAATACTATATTACTATATTAATACTATATTTTATACTATATTATTTACTATAGTAATACTATATTATTTACTACATTAATACTATATTATTTACTATAATAATACTATATTACTATATTAATACTATATTTTATACTATATTATTTACTATAGTAATACTATATTATTTACTATATTAATACTATAGTAATACTATATTATTTACTATATTAATACTATATTATTTACTATATTAATACTATATTATTTACTATATTAATACTATATTATTTACTATATTATTTACTATATTATTTACTATAGTAATACTATATTATTTACTATAGTAATACTATATTATTTACTATAGTAATACTATATTAATACTATTTTAATACTATATTATTTACTATATTAATACTATATTAATACTATATTATTTACTATATTAATACTATATTAATACTATATTATTTACTATATTATTTACTATAGTAATACTATATTATTTACTATAGTAATACTATATTATTTACTATATTAATACTATAGTAATACTATATTATTTACTATATTAATACTATATTATTTACTATATTAATACTATATTATTTACTATATTAATACTATATTATTTACTATATTAATACTATATTATTTACTATATTATTTACTATAGTAATACTATATTATTTACTATAGTAATACTATATTATTTACTATAGTAATACTATATTAATACTATATTAATACTATATTATTTACTATATTATTTACTATAGTAATACTATATTATTTACTATAGTAATACTATATTATTTACTATAGTAATTTTAATACTATATTATTTACTATATTAATACTATATTATTTACTATATTAATACTATATTATTTACTATATTAATACTATATTATTTACTATATTAATACTATATTATTTACTATACTGCGATTCTGTACTTGCCAAATATGTTGCAGAAATCTCCCTCCACTGGGTCTGGCTGCAGCCATTTTAACTGTGGGCAGCTTTGGCTGCTGCCTGTTCACTTCCTGGATTTTCACAGACACACCTCCAGCTCTGCAGCTCTCATTGGCCCTCTTATGACTCACCCCCTCTCTCCTTTCCTGGCAAACTCTCAGGAGAGTGAGAGAGAGCTGTGTATGATGTCATATGCCTAGGACTAATGACCAGACAAGAAACAGGAAGTGGGCTGTATAAGGGATTTACTGGCAGAAAAAAAAATGTTTTACTATCCAAAGTTATAACAACAACAAGGGCAGAAGATTTAAGAGATGGAAAGATGAAAAAAAAAAAAAAAATTCTGAAGGTCCGCCTTAAAAAGCTCAATGGAGTCACTTTAAAAAGTTTTTTACAGGTTACCAGGTTTGAGTCACAGAGGAGATCTAGCGCTAGAATTATTGTACTCACTAGAACGTTGGTGACGATACCTCACACATGTGCGGTGTGAAAAAGTTTACATATGCGTGTGCGACTTACGTATGCTTTTGCTTCTGTGGGCGAGCACGGTGAAAAGAGGACGCTTTCATTTTTTTTTTGCACGGTCTCTTTCATTTTTTTTTTTGCTTTAGTTATCACTTTTATTCCTATTATATGGAAAGTAAACATCCCTTGTAATACCCTGACGAAAATAAGACCTAGCGTGATTGTCGGGGATGGCTGCAATATAAGCCCTACCCCCCAAATAAGCCCTAGTTAAAGTCCTGGTAGGTCTTATTTTCAGGGAAGGGCTTATATTGCAGCCATCACTGACAATCACGCTAGGTCTTATTTTCAGGGAAACAGGGTAGAAATAAAAGGATGACAGGTCCTCTTTATAGAGAGCCGCAGACCATCACAAAGAGAATCGCCGGCTGAATAAAAGAAATACCGGGACTATGGCCAATGGCTTCAGCCATAATCCTGGCAAACCACTTGCAAAACGCAACATGTGTTATATTAGAGCTGCACGATTCTGCCCAAAAATGAGAATCACCATTATTTTGCTTAGAATAAAAAGATCGCAATTCTCACGGCGTAAAACCTTTCACATTATATGAAAAGAATTGGGTTAACTTTACTGGTTATTTTCTTTTTTTTTTTTTTTACTTCATTAAAGTGTAATATTTGAACGACCGCTGCAGCGTGACATAAAATATTGCAACAACCACCATTTTATTCTCTAGGGTCTCTAAAAAAAATTAAAAATGATATATATTTAACCACTTCAATACCGGGGGGCACTTAAACACCTTCCTGCCCAGACCAATTTTCAGCTTTCAGCGCTGTCGCACTTTGAATGACAATTGCGCGGTCATGCTACACTGTACCCAAATGAAATTTTTATCATTTTTCCCACAAATAGAGCTTTCTTTTGGTGGTATTTGATCACCTCTGGGATTTTTATTTTTTGCTAAACAAATAAAAAAATACCGAAAATTTTGAAGAAAAATGTTTTTTTTTGTTTCAGTTTCAAAACTTTGTAAATAAGTAAGTTTTCTCCTTCACTGATGGGCACTGATGGGGTATGATAAGACGGCACTGATGGGCACCGATGAGGTGGCACCAATGAAGTGGCACTGATGAGGTGGCATTGATGGACACTGATAGGCGGCACTGATGAGCACTGATGGGTGGCACTGATGAGCACTGATGGGTGGCACTGATGGGCGACACGGATGGGCACTGATAGGTGGCACAAATTGGCACTGATAGCTGGCATGGATTGGCATGGATGGGCGGCATTGATGGGCATGGATAGGCGGCACAGGTGGGCATGGATAGGCGGCACAGGTGGGCATGGATAGGCACTGATAGGCGGCACAGATGGGAACTGATAGGCGGCACAGATGGGAACTGATAGGTGGCACAGATGGGAACTGATAGGCGGCATTGTATTATAATATACTGTACTAATGGATGCCAATCAGTGCCAAACAATAATGCATGCCAATCAGTGATGCCCATTGTGGACAAGTGGATATATATATATATATATATATATATATATATTTATATTATAATATATATTAGGGCTGTTACTGATTAAAATTTTCGTGTTCGATTAATCAAATTTATTTTTTTTCAATCGACTAATTTCTATTAATTATAACGCACATACAGATCCAACTACTTTTAGCTGATCTCCTTGCATTGCAGCTCTGCATTAGTCAGTGGTAAATGTGGTATACACTATATACAATCACCCGACACTAGTTACCCGTATATACTCGAGTATAGGTCGATCCGAATATAAGCCGAGGCCCCTAATTTACCACAAAAAAAAATGGGAAAACGTATTGACTCATGTATAAGCCGAGGGTGAGACATGCCTGTCCATCCCCGTGTGTCCGTCCATCCCTGTGTGTCCGTCCATCCCTGTGTGTCCGTCCATCCCTGTGTGTCCAGCCTTGTGTGTCCAGCCTACCTGTGTCCCGAGTCTGCGTCCCGAGCCTGTGTGCTTCTGCACATACGGCGGCCATGCCAGGATCGCCGCACCTCTTCTCGTCTGACAGACGGCGGCCATTCCTCTGTTCAAAAGCCGCGCCTCCGTCTGTGATAGGCGGAACACTCAATTTCCCAGCAGTCAGTGTTCCGCCTATCACGGACATCCTCTCATCCTCGTCCGTAGTATGAGGATGAGCGGATGTCCGTGATAGGCGGACCACTGACTGCTGGGAAATTGAGTGTTCCGCCTATCACAGACAGGGAGGCGCGGCTTTTGAATAGTGGAATGGCCGCCGTCTGTCTGCACGACACGCTGATCGGGTAGACAGACGGCGGTGACTCGAGTATAAGCCGAGGGGGGCACTTTCAGCCTAAAAAAAAAAAAGAGTCTGAAAATCTCGGCTTATACTCGAGTATATACGGTAGTTTCCACAATCCATGACTTAACTTCACAGTCCACACAAATACGTTTTACATTCAAACTGTAGCACTGAGGTAAGTCATTTTTTTCCCACAGTAGAGTGACAATCCCTCCACCTCCAGTCTAACTAATCACTCTCACCGTATGGCATGGACCCCGGTGCAAACAGGGTATCAAAAGGGTTAACACGGAACCAAAAACTTCTCTCACGTCTCCTTAGATCTCAGAAAGGACACCGGGTCATGGGTGGAAAGAAAAGATCTCAGTGCTCACCGCTCATGTATAAGATTTCATTTTTGTGTTCAAAACACAAACTACTCACATAAAGATGATAAAAACACAGCATGTAAAGCTGACAATCGTGTTAGTTCCGTAGGGCAGCGGCGGGTGACGTCATGCATAGCTCCTCCCCCGTACGCCTTACATTCAATCAGAACTTTGACGTCACCGGACTCCTCCCCCCTTCCCTTCGTTAGCAGACGGAGACACTTGGGGAAGGGGGGGGAGGAGTCCGGTGACGTCGATGTCCGCGACATCACCGGATCTCCGTCAGGAACTCCCTGAAGTCCCGGAAGCCGACGGAGAGGTGAGTATTTTGATCGATCAAAAAAAAATTAACGATTAATTGAGGAATTAATCTTTAAAATTTCCCCAGCCCTAATATACAAGTAGTTTTCTAGCAAAAAATAAAAATAAAAATATGATTTTAACTTGAAACCAACAAATGTCAGAAAAAGGTTTAGTGTTTAAACTTTCCTCATTTACACACCAAAGTCTACTCTATTCCTTTGATGTAAAAGGACAAATTGTTACAATGTTTATACCAACGGCCCGTACACACGATCCGAATATCGTAAGACCAACCGTACGACCGTTTCCGCTTAATAGTCGCAAGTAAAAATTGAATAGCTAAATAAAGTCACAAAAATTCTCGGAAGACAGAAAAATCTAATAAGATCGGACGAGCAGTCGTGATCGGCTGTCGGAAGTAGTGTACACACGATCCGAAAAGGGTACGATCCTTCCATTGGACGACCGTTTTCGTACAATGTTCGGATCGTGTGTACGGGCCATTGAGTTCCACTGCTAAAGAGAATGTTGTGATTCTTGGCAGACTGCCCCGTTTTTTCTTTCTTTCTTGAGAGAATCCTCTGCATAGAAAGAATCGGGAAATACTTTGTCAAGATCGTAACGGGGAAAAGAATTGTGATAACGATTCTTAATTAATCATGGTGCTGTGTGTGTGTGTGTGTGTGTGTGTGTGTGTGTGTGTGTGTGTGTGTGTGTGTGTGTAAAGAGCAGAGAGCAGCAGCCCTCCCCCCCTCACAGGGCAGATTGATAACGGCCAGGAGCCATTGGCTTCCACAGCTGTCAATCAAATCCTGTGACCAGGCAGCAGGGCTCAGGAGCAAGTCGGGAAGCAGGAACAGCGATCTTTCAGCTCCTCTAGTCAGTCCCATCCCCCCCCTTACAGTTATAAACACCTCCCTAGGGAGCACAGTTAACCCCTTGATTGCCCCCTACTGTTAACCGCTTCCCTGCCAGTGACATTTATTCAGTAATCAGTCCATTTTTATACCACTGATCGATGTATAAATGTCAATCGCCCCCCAAAAAAAGTGTCAAAAGTGTCCGATCTGTCCAACGCAATGTCGCTGTCCTCCAAGAAATTTTTTTTATAAAAAATGTAAAAAAATAAAAATAAAAAAAAATTATAGATCGCCACCATTACTAGTAAAAAAAATAATAATAATAAAAATGCTATAAATCTATCCCCTATTTTGTAGACGCCATAATATTTGCGCAAACCAATCGATATATGCTATTATTACAAATTTTTTTTTACCAAAAATATGTAGAATAATACATATCGCCCTAAACCGATGAAGAAATTTGTTTTTTTTTTTTTATATTTTTTTGGATATTATAGCAAAAAGTAAAAAAAAAAAAAAAAAATTATATATAGTTTTTTTTCCAAAATTGTCGCTCTTTTTTTGTTTATAGCGCAAACAAAAAAAAAAAACAAAAAAAATAAAATGCACAGATGATCAAAAGAAAGTTCTATTTGTGGGGGGAGGGGGGGAAGAACATACATTTTCTTTGGGTACAACGTAGCACGACCGCGCAATTGTCAGGTAAAGTAACGCAGTGCCGTATCGCAAAATAAATAAATAAATAAATAAATAAATGACCTGGTCATGAAGGGGGTAAATCCTTCTGGTCCTCAAGTGGTTAACCTCTATGACTAAGCCCCTGTGGGCGGGGAGAAATGCATCAGGGGGGTTTGGTTTGTGGTGTAGCAGTGGCTGAGGCCGCCTAACACCTTACAGGTCGGGTTCGGAGAGTGGCACCCCCCTATGTTTCTAAGTACTGTTACGGCTGGATGAGTGAACTAAGGCCCCTTTCACACTGGGGCAGTTTTCAGGCGCTAGAGCTCTAAAAATAGTGCCTGTGTAGCACCTGAAAAAACCGGAGCGGTGCGCTGGCAGGACGGTGAAAAAAGTCCTGCTAGCCGCATCTTTGGAGCGGTGAAGGAGCGGCGTATTCACCGCTCCTGAACCGCTCCTACCCATTGAAATCAATGGAGCAGCACGGCTATACCGCTGGCAAAGCTCAGCGGCGCTTTGCGGTCAGATTTAACCCTTTTTCGGCCACTAGCTGCTGCATACCGCCGCTAAAACGATCGTAAAAGCGTCGCTAAAAAATATGCACCGACGCCCGCACCGCCCCAGTGTGTAAGGGGCCTTAGACGCCTGCACCCCCATGCCTGAGGACTGGGGGGGAGACAGTCTCTCATCTTGCTTGGAGTGACGCTTCAAGCTTCATTCCACATAACAGGTTTGTTTTTAACCACTTCAGCCCCGGGAGATTTACCCCCTTTCATGACCAGGCCATATTTTTGCCATACGGGACTGCGTTAAAAAAATAGATGTCCTTTTTTTTCCCACAAATAGAGCTTTCTTTTGTTGGTATTTGATCACCTCTGCGTTTTGTTTTTTTTGCGCTATAAACAAAAAAAAAAAGAACCACAATTTTGAAAAGAAAAAGTATTTTTTTTTTACTTTCTGCTATAAAACATCCGATCAAAAAAAAACAAAAAAAAATGATTTCTTCATATATTTCAGCCAAAATGTATTCCGCTACATATTTTTGGTAACAAAAAAAATCCCATTAAGACCCCTTTCACACTGGGGCGTTTTTCAGGCGCTTTAGCGTTAAAAAAAGCGCCTGCAAAGCTTATGAAAGAAGCCTCATCTGCAATCCCAATGTGAAAGCCCCGAGTGCTTTCACACAGGCGCTGCACTGGCCGGGCGTCAAAAAAAAAGTCCTGCAAGCAGCTTCTTTGCAGCGCTTTTGGAGCGGTGAATACACGGCTCCTAAAGCGTCCCTTCCCATTGAAATCAACAGGAAGCGCCTGAAAAGCGCCTGAAAAGCGTCTGCAAAGCGCTTTTGGCAGCGTTGCTTTGTGGGCGCTTTTAACCCTTTATTTAGCCACTAGCAGGGGTTAAAAGTGCCCCCCTAGCGCTCGAAAAACACTGGTAAAGCACTGCTAGTTTAAGCGGCGCTTTACGAGCATTTTTCGGGCGCTAACAGTGTGAAAGGGCTCTTAAAGCACTCGGGGCTTTCACATTGGGATTGCAGATGAGGCTTCTTTCAATCGCTTTTTTTAACGCTAAAGCGTCTGAAAAACTCCCCAGTGTGAAAGGGGTCTTAAGCTAGCGGCGCTTTAACAGCGTTTTTCGAGCGCTAGTGGGATGCTTTTAACCTCTGCTAGTGACCAAATAAAGGGTTAAAAGCGCCGCTGCCAAAAGCGCTTTCCAGGCGTTTTGCAGACGCTTTGCAGGCGCTTCCCATTGATTTCAATGGGAAGGGGTGCTTTAGGAGCCGTGTATTCACCATTCCAAATGTGCTGCAAAGAAGCTGCTTGCAGGACTTTTTTTTGACGCCCTGCCAGCGCAGCGCCTCAGTGTGAAAGCACTCTGGGCTGTCACATTGGGATTGCAGATGAGGCTTCTTTCAAGCGCTTTACAGGCGCTTTTTTTTAACACTAAAGCGCCTGAAAAACGCCCCAGTGTGAAAGGGGTCTTAGTGTATGTTGATTGGTTTGCTCAAAAGATGGACCCTGGAAGCTTCTTTTTGTCCCCTTTGTGATGAAAAAAAAATAAATAAATAAATAAAAGTTAGGTAAAAAATGTACAAAATGTAATGTTTGACGTGTTTGGTATCTATTTACTCAGTGCAAACTCATCTTCTGTATCACATAATTGGATAATTTATTGCATTTGTGTGCCTTCAAATTTACTTAAAGCGGGATTCCACCCTAAAGTGGAACCTCCGCTGATCGGAACCCCCCCCCCTCCGGTGTCACAATTGACACCTTTCAGGGGGGAGGGGGGTGGAGATACCTGTCAAAGACAGGTATTTACACCCACTTCCGGGCATAGACTCCCGTGGGAGTCTACGCCTCTTCCTGCCCTGCCGCGCTGTCTGCTGGGACACACACGGGTCCCAGTGACGGCGCGGAGATTTCCTATTGCGCGGCGCGGCTCGCGCATGCGCAGTAGGGAACCGGGAAGTGAAGCCGATTCGCTTCACTTCCTGATTCCCTCACCTAGAATGGTGGCTGCAGCAGCCGAGAGCCGATCGATCGGCCTCGGCTGCCGACATCGCTGGAACCCGGGACAGGTGAGTGTCCATTTATTAAAAGTCAGCAGCTGTAGTATTTATAGCTGCTGGCTTTTAATATTTTATTTTTTTTGGAGGAATCCCTCTTTAAGTGTATTTCTTTCTGTATTTATACATAAATACAGGAACTACCACTATTTTATTCTCTAGGGTGCCTACTTTCAGAAAATATATCATGTTTTGGGGGTTTTATGTAACCTCCAGTCCTAAAATGTTTTTCTTTTTCTTTTAACTGCTTTCGGACCACCTATTTACTGTGGCCGGGCGGCCCGGCTGCGTGAAACAACCTACCTGTACGTTGTTTCCTCTTCTGGGTCTGGGGGCGCGCACCCGCCAACGATCCCGCTCCCTGCTGTGATTGGACACACACGCAGGAACCTATCGGCGGGTCACAATGGCCCCCGGGGACCAGCTGGATCATTTCGCTGGAGAGGCAGAACGGCGGCCTGCCTATGTAAACAAGACAGGCAGAGAGAGGAACAGAGAGATCTTGTGTTTCTGCTAATCAGGAACACAGATTTCTCTCTTCCTCCAGTTCAACCATCCCCCACACAGGCTACTTTCACACTCGTTCTAGCGGGGCACTTTAGCGCTGTTTAAGTGGCACTTTATGGCCGCTTGCGGGGTGCTTTTAACCCCCCCCCCCCACACTTGCGGCCGAAGAGGAGGTTAAAACCACCCGTGTTGTGGCACTTCTGAAGCGCTGCCCGTTCATTTCAATGGGCAGAGGCGGTATAGGAGCTCTGTATGCAGCGCCCCAAAACCGGCCCAAAGATGACGCCTGCAGGACTTTTTCTAACGTCCCGCAATTGCACCGCCCCCCGGCGTGAACGCACTCAGGGCTCCCACATTCAGGCGGCATGAGAGGCAGTGTTCAGGCGTTATTCCTAGTGCTAAAACACCTGAAAACTGCCTCAGTGTGAAAGGAGCTGAAAGCACTCCATAGGAGCACACTTAACCCCTTGATCGCCCCTGATGGTAACCCTGCCAGTGTCATTTATACAGTGATAGTGCTTTTTTTTTATTTATTTTTTTTTGTTTGTTTTTTTGTTTTGTTTTTTGTTTAGCACTGATCCCTGTATTGGTGTCCCCAAAAAGTGTCAGTTAGTGTCCAATTTGTCCTCCGCAACGTCACTGTCCTGCTAAAAATATCACGGATCGCCGCCATTACCGGTAAATAATAAATAAATAAAAAATGGCATAAAAATATCACATAAAAATAGAAGTGATAACTTTTGAGCAAACCAATCAATATACACTTATTGGGATTTTTTTGGACCAAAAATATGTAGAAGAATACATATCGACCTAAACTGAGAAAGAAATTTGTTTTTATAATATATATATATATATATATATATATATATATATATATATATATATATATATATATATATATTTGTTTTTATAATATATATTATAAAAACAAATTTATTATAACATATATATATTTTTTTTTTTTTGGGGGGATATTTATTAATATGTAGAACACAGATTGGCCTAAACTGATGAAGAAAATAGATTTTTGTACATTTTTTTTTATTGGACGTTTTATAATAAAAAAATAAAAAATAAATAGTTTTAGTTGTGCTTTACCGGCACATTAGCTGTGCTTTTCGGCCACTAGCGGGGAGCTTTTAACACCCCCGCTAGCGGCCGAGGAAAGGGTTAAAACCGCCCGTGTTGCGGCGCTTCCAAAGCGCTTTTCAGGCACTGCCCATTTATTCCCATTCGCCCCAAAGATGCTGCTTGCAGGACTTTTTTTTTTTTTCCCCGTTCACGCAAGCGCACCGCCCCACAGTGTGAAATCTCTCCGGCAGTCCGGCTTTTTCACACCGGGGAGGAGCTTTACAGGCGCTATTTTTAAAACGCCTGGAAACTGCCTCAGTGTGAAAGGGGTATTAGTGATTTGTCTGCCGCAATGTCGCAGTCCCGCTAAAAAAAAAAAAAAACACTGATCGCCGCTATAAATAAATAAATTCCGTAAAAATATCCCGTCGTTTTTAGACGCTATAACTTTTGAGCAAACCAATCAATATACACTTATGGGGATTTTTTTGTTAGCAAAAAATATGTAGCAGAATACATATCGGCCTAAATTTATTTAGAAATTTACTTTTTTTATTGGACGTTTTATAGCAGAAAGTAAAGAAATATTGTTTTTACTTTTCAAAATTGTCGCTCCTTTTTTGTTTGTAGCGCAAAAAAATATATATTTAAACTTCAGAGGTCATCAAATACCTCACATGGCCACGCAATTGTCAATAAAGGCAACGCATTTGCAAAAATGGCCTGGTCGTTGGGGGGGGGGGGGTAAATCTTCTAGAGCTAAAGTGGTCATACTTGTTTGGGAAAAAAAAGGGATGGAAAAACGGCTCTGGCAGCAAAAGAGTTATAAGACAGCTGACCCAAGA
This sequence comes from Lithobates pipiens, assembly GCF_037356315.1. NCBI lineage: Eukaryota > Metazoa > Chordata > Amphibia > Anura > Ranidae > Lithobates > Lithobates pipiens. The sequence continues at coordinate 10,280,516 of NW_027507764.1, read as the reverse complement.
ACGTGTGTCCTCATTGGAGGACTCGCCCCTCACCTCTGGTTCTGGGGATAACATTTTGAATTTCTCCTCGCAGCAATTAAGCCCTTCCCATGAAATAGAAGAGGTCCGCCCTAAAGCTACAGTAGAAATAAAAGGGAAATGTGAGGATGTATTTCATGCACAGGTGAGCCCCCCCGTGTACCTGGAAGTGCTCCGTCTCCTCACTATCTTGGTCCGGCTCTTCACTTTGTAGCTGGAATTCCCGGAGTCCCGGTAGGGGGCAGCGGCGGAACCCCCTACGCCATGTGGCGGCCTGGCGGTTTCGGGAGTCTGCGTCCTCTGGGCGCTCCTGGTAATGGCGGTTTGGCTGGGAGTGGCGGGTGCCGAGGAGGTGGCGGCAGCGGTGGCGGACGGCTGAGCTTTCCACTTGTAGCGGTTCTTCGGGGTACATTTTTGGTGCGTGGCGCTCTTCTTCGCCTTGCTGCCATTCCCACTGGCCGGAGACTTGGCTTTCTCTGAACCCGCGCTCGCTCTCTTTGCGCCCGGGCTGACTTTTTTCGCAGACGGGTTGGTTTTGGGAGATTCGGCCACCCAGGTGTATTTAGTCCTGGAAGACCTGAGGGCTCTAGTTGGAGGAACGGCGGGCAAAGTAGCTTTCGGTGTGTTCAGAGAAGGGTTGGGTGCGACGGGTCTGTTCTTGGCAGTGGTTACAGCATTTGGGGGAGGGGACGTGACGGCGGGTTTGAGATGAGGGGCGGGGAGGCGATTAGAAGGCGGCAGTGTTCCTACAGATCCCTGAGTTGCATTGGATAAGTTCTGGGAGGTCCGGGGAACCTGGGCAGACGTCCTGCAAGGTCCTCCAGGAGCCCCCTGGGGGATTTTCCTGAGTCTGACGCCCCCCTCTGCAGACGTGGAGGGCACAGCGGCTTCATCTGACAGCGGCTTCAGGGCGCTCACCGAAGGCAGGCATTTTGCCTTTGGCACAGCGAGTGTTTTATTATTATTATTGTTGATAACAGTCGGGTTCCCCGTCACTTTCTGTCTGCCGGCTGGTTCAGATTTGGCTGTATTATTGTGTGCCGGGACCTTCTGTGGGACTTTTCCCTTATTGGGAAGAGAAGCTGGACTGGCGCTTGGAACCACCACAGGGGGCACAGAGGGGGAGAGGCCACAGGGGAGTGACAGAGCGGGCACAGAGGGGGAGACGCCACGGGGGAGTGACAGAGCGGGCACAGAGGGGGAGACGCCACAGGGGAGTGACAGAGCGGGCACAGAGGGGGAGACGCCACGGGGGAGTGACAGAGCGGGCACAGACGGGGAGACGCCACGGGGGAGTGACAGAGCGGGGACAGATGGGGAGGCGCCACGGGGGAGTGACAGAGCGGGCACAGATGGGGAGGCGCCACGGGGGAGTGACAGAGCGTGCACAGAGGGGGAGGCGCCACGGGGGAGTGACAGAGCGGGCACAGAGGGGGAGACGCCACGGGGGAGTGACAGAGCGGGCACAGAGGGGGAGACGCCACGGGGGAGTGATAGAGCGGGCACAGAGGGGGAGAGGCCACGGGGCACTGGGGCGCTGTGTTCTGCTCCTCGAGAAGTCCTATTAACCAGCGAGTACTGAGCTCGCCATGTGCTGTGTGGGTGGGGCTGTCGTGGTTGGTACCCGGTTATAGGAGCCCCCACACGGTAAGATCCTCGAGGTCGGTACTGCAGCTGCAATGGGTCCCGCCATCTTGGATGTGCTGGTGCTGCCGGTGCTGGAGCATTGCCGTGTTTATTTTTGTGTTGGCTAATGAGACCTGCAAAGGAATGAGATTACTGATCAGAGTGGAGAAAGGTCAGAGTGCAATTATTATACCGCCGCCTTATTTATTCCATGCCACGCCCACTCTGCCCTTCCTCTTGTTTCCATCTGATGCCCACGTGACCACCTTCTCCAACCTTTTCTTCCTCCCTCTCTGCCGGCTCTGTCACTCCCCCATGCCCTCTCCCCCTCTGTGCCTGCTCCATTGCTCCCCCATGCCCTCTCCCACTCTGTGCCCACTCTATCACTCCCCCGTGCCCTCTCCCTCCCCCTCCCTCTCCTTTCATTCAGTATACATGGCACCTATATGCCTACCTCACTCTCGCCGACCCATGCTCTCATATCTGCGCTCCCTCCATCTCTCACCCCACCTCCCACTGTGCCCGCTAGTCTTCACAACATCTCACCCCCCCTCCTACCCTCCCCTCTTCTTTCTTATGCACCGCTTCACCCCCTGCCCCCTCACCTCCTTTCCCCTCTGCCCCCCCACCTATGTCCCCCCATTGTCTCCTCTGTCCCCCCTGCCCCCACACCTATGTGCCCCCATTATCCCCTCTGCCCCCCCACTTATGTCCCCCCATTATCCCCTCTGCCCCCTCACCTATGACCCCCCCCATTATCCCCTCTGCCCCCCCTCACCTATGTCCCCCCTCTCACTTATGTCCCCCCATTATCCCCTCTGCCCCCCCTCACCTATGACCCCCCATTATCCCCTCTGCCCCCCCTCACCTATGACCCCCCCATTATCCCCTCTGCCCCCCTCACCTATGTCCCCTCTCTCACTTATGTCCCCCCATTGTCCCCTCTGCCCCCACACCTATGTACCCCCATTATCCCCTCTGCCCCCCCTACTTATGTCCCCCCATTGTCCCCTCTGCCCCCCTCACCTATGTCCCCCCATTATCCCCTCTGCCCCCCCACCTATGTCCACCCATTATCCCCTCTGGCCCCCTCACCTATGACCCCCCATTATCCCCTCTGCCCCTCACACCTATGTCCCCCCATTATCCCCTCTATCCCCCACTTATGTCCCCCATTGTCCCCTCTGCCCCCCACACCTATGTCCCCCCCATTATCCCCTCTGCCCCCCACCTATGTCCCCCCATTATCCCTTCTGCCCTCCCTCTTACTTATGTCCCTCCATTGTCCCCTCTGCCCCCCACTTATGTCCCCCCATTGTCCCCTCTGCCCCCCACAACTATGTCCCCCCATTATTCCCTCTGCCCCCCACAACTATGTCCCCCCATTTTTCCCTCTGCCCCCCCCCACCTATGTCCTCCCATTGCCCCCATCACCTATGTCCCCCATTATCCCCTCTGTCCCCCCTCTCACTTATGTCCCTCCATTGTCCCTTCTGCCCCCCCATTATTCCCTCTGCCCCCCACTTATGTCCCCCCATTGTCCCCTCTGCCCCCCACAACTATGTCCCTCCATTATTCCCTCTGCCCCCCACCTATATCCTCCCATTGCCCCCCCTCACCTATGTCCCCCCATTATCCCCCTCACCTATGCCCACACATAATCCCCTGTCCTCCCCTCCTCACCCTGCAGCTGTTGGATTTGCCTCCTCAGAGTCTCTCTTTCCTCCTCCATGTCGGTCGGTGTCTCTCCGTCATCAGTGGAGCGTCTCGAATCCTCGGCCCCTCCCCCTCTTTCTCCCTCCGCCGCCATGTTGGAAGCGGGCAGATGGCCAATCCCTCAGACAGCTGAGACTGTACAGCGCGGAAGGGTCACGTCTGCCCACAGGGTGCACAGTGTGGACAAACATGACCCACCTGTGCCGCTTCTTCTTCCTCTTTACAGAAAAAAATCCGCCAAGGTTTCCTTTCCCACTTCCAAGATGGCGGAACCGGACCGTGCTCTGTGTCATGTGACCGGGCCGGTCGCAGTAAACATGCGGGCGGTGTCCTAGCAACCGGCAAAATGCCAGGGCGGGGGACTGCTGGAGCCTGTCATGTGATCTGTCACGTGGTGTCAACAACAGCTGCTGTACCTGTCATCCCTTCCACTAGAGAACTATAAGTCCCAGCATGCCTTGTAACTGGGGGGCCCTCCAGCTACTGGGGGTGACATCGGGGCCCTAAAATTCATATTATTCTCTATTCAGTCGAGTCATGGCAGAGAACCATTCTATCCCTGAGCCTGAGGAAGGGACCAGGAGGTCTGCAAAATGGTCCACAACACTAACATGACACTCAGAGGGGTGACATCATATCCTCACATGCTGGTAATTACAGAAATGTGTGACAACACATGGGCAGTGAGAGGTCAATGGTGACAACACATGGGCAGTAAGGGCAATGGTGACAACACATGGGCAGTGAGAGGGCAATGGTGACACTATATGGGCAGTGAGAGGGCAATGGTGACAACACATGGGCAGTGAGAAGGCAATGGCGACAATACATGGGCAGTGAGAGGGCAATGGTGACAACACATGGGCAGTGAGAGGGCAATGACGACAACAAATGGGTAGTGAGTGGGCAAAGGTGACAATACATGGGCAGTGAGAGGGCAATGGTGACAACACATGGGCAGTGAGAGGGCAATGGTGACAATACATGGGCATTGAGAGAGCAATGGTGACAACACATGGGTAGTGAGAGGGCAATGGTGACAACACATGGGCAGTGAGAGGGCAATGGTGACAATACATGGGCAGTGAGAGGGCAATGGTGACAACACATGGGCAGTGAGAGGGCAATGGTGACACTATATGGGCAGTGAGAGGGCAATAGCGACAATACATGGGCAGTGAGAGGGCAATGGTGACAACACATGGGCAGTGAGAGGGCAATGGTGACAACACATGGGCAGTGAGAGGGCAATGGTGACAACACATGGGCAGTGAGAGGGCAATGGTGACACTATATGGGCAGTGAGAGGGCAATGGTGACAACACATGGGCAGTGAGAAGGCAATGGCGACAATACATGGGCAGTGAGAGGGCAATGGTGACAACACATGGGCAGTGAGAGGGCAATGACGACAACAAATGGGTAGTGAGTGGGCAAAGGTGACAATACATGGGCAGTGAGAGGGCAATGGTGACAACACATGGGCAGTGAGAGGGCAATGGTGACAATACATGGGCATTGAGAGAGCAATGGTGACAACACATGGGTAGTGAGAGGGCAATGGTGACAACACATGGGCAGTGAGAGGGTAATGGTGACAACACATGGGCAGTGAGAGGGCAATGGCGACAATACATGGGCAGTGAGAGGGCAATGGTGACAACACATGGGCAGTGAGAGGGCAATGGTGACAACACATGGGCAGTGAGAGGGCAATGGTGACAATACATGGGCATTGAGAGAGCAATGGTGACAACACATGGGTAGTGAGAGGGCAATGGTGACAACACATGGGCAGTAAGAGGGCAATGGTGACAACACATGGGCAGTGAGAGGGCAATGATGACAACACATGGGTAGTGAGTGGGCAAAGGTGACAATACATGGGCAGTGAGAGGGCAATGGTGACAGCACATGGGCAGTGAGAGGGCAATGGTGACAGCACATGGGCAGTGAGAGGGCAATGGTAACAACACATTAGCAGTGAACAGGCAATGGTGACAATACATGGGCAGTGAGAGGGCAATGGTGACAACACATGGGCAGTGAGAGGGCAATGAGAGGACAATGGTGAAAACACATGGGCAGTGAGAGGGCAATGGTGACAACACATGGGCAGTGAGAGGGCAATGGTGACAACACATGGGCAGTGAGAGGGCAATGGTGACAATACATGGGTAGTGAGAGGGCAATGGTGACAACACATGGGCAGTGAGAGGGTAATGGTGACAACACATGGGCAGTGAGAGGGCAATGGCGACAATACATTGGCAGTGAGAGGGCAATGGCGACAATACATGGGCAGTGAGAGGGCAATGGTGACAACACATGGGCAGTGAGAGGGCAATGGTGACAACACATGGGCAGTGAGAGGGCAATGATGACAACACATGGGTAGTGAGTGGGCAAAGGTGACAATACATGGGCAGTGAGAGGGCAATGGTGACAGCACATGGGCAGTGAGAGGGCAATGGTGACAGCACATGGGCAGTGATAGGGCAATGGTGACAGCACATGGGCAGTGAGAGGGCAATGGTAACAACACATTAGCAGTGAACAGGCAATGGTGACAATACATGGGCAGTGAGAGGGCAATGGTGACAACACATGGGCAGTGAGAGGGCAATGAGAGGGCAATGGTGACAGCACATGGGCAGTGATAGGGCAATGGTGACAGCACATGGGCAGTGAGAGGGCAATGGTGACAACACATGGGCAGTGAGAAGGCAATGGCGACAATACATGGGCAGTGAGAGGGCAATGGTGACAACACATGGGCAGTGAGAGGGCAATGGTGACAACACATGGGCAGTGAGAGGGCAATGGTGACAACACATGGGCATTGAGAGAGCAATGGTGACAACACATGGGCAGTGAGAGGGTAATGGTGACAACACATGGGCAGTGAGAGGGTAATGGTGACAACACATGGGCAGTGAGAGGGCAATGGCGACAATACATGGGCAGTGAGAGGGCAATGGCGACAACACATGGGCAGTGAGAGGGCAATGGTGACAACACATGGGCAGTGAGAGGGCAATGGTGACAACACATGGGCAGTTAGAGGGCAATGGTGACACTATATGGGCAATGAGAGGGCAATGGTAACAACACATGGGCAGTGAGAGGGCAAAGGTGAAAATACATGGGCAGTGAGAGGGCAATGGTGACACTATATGGGCAGTGAGAGGGCAATGGTGAAAACACATGGGCAGTGAGAGGGCAATGGCGACAATACATGGGCAGTGAGAGGGCAATGGTGACAACACATGGGCAGAGGGAGGGCAATGGTGACACTATATGGGCAGTGAGAGGGCAATGGCGACAACACATGGGTAGTGAGTGGGCAATGGTGACACTATATGGGCAGTGAGAGGGCAATGGTGACAACACATGGGCAGTGAGAGGGCAATGGTGACAGCACATGGGCAGTGATAGGGCAATGGTGACAGCACATGGGCAGTGAGAGGGCAATGACAACATCACATTAGCAGTGAACAGGCAATGGTGACAATACATGGGCAGTGAGAGGGCAATGGTGACAACACATGGGCAGTGAGAGGGCAATGGTGACAACACATGGGCAGTGAGAGGGCAATGGTGACAACACATGGGCAGTGAGAGGGCAATGGTGACACTATATGGGCAGTGAGAGGGCAATGGTAACAACACATGGGCAGTGAGAGGGCAAAGGTGACAATACATGGGCAGTGAGAGGGCAATGGTGACACTATATGGGCAGTGAGAGGGCAATGGTGACAACACATGGGCAGTGAGAGGGCAATGGCGACAATACATGGGCAGTGAGAGGGCAATGGTGAAAACACATGGGTAGTGAGAGGGCAATGGTGACAACACATGGGCAGTGAGAGGGTAATGGTGACAACACATGGGCAGTGAGAGGGCAATGGCAACAATACTTGGGCAGTGAGAGGGCAATGGTGACAACACATGGGCAGTGAGAGGGCAATGGTGACAACACATGGGCAGTGAGAGGGCAATGGTGACAACACATGGGCAGTGAGAGGGCAATGGTGACAACACATGGGCAGTGAGAGGGCAATGGTGACACTATATGGGCAGTGAGAGGGCAATGGTAACAACACATGGGCAGTGAGAGGGCAAAGGTGACAATACATGAGCAGTGAGAGGGCAATGGTGACACTATATGGGCAGTGAGAGGGCAATGGTGACAACACATGGGCAGTGAGAGGGCAATGGCGACAATACATGGGCAGTGAGAGGGCAATGGTGACAACACATGGGCAGTCAGAGGGCAATGACGACAACACATGGGTAGTGAGTGGGCAAAGGTGACAATACATGGGCAGTGAGAGGGCAATGGTGACAACAAATGGGCAGTGAGAGGGCAATGGTGACAGCACATGGGCAGTGATAGGGCAATGGTGACAGCACATGGGCAGTGAGAGGGCAATGGTAACAACACATTAGCAGTGAACAGGCAATGGTGACAATACAGGGGCAGTGAGAGGGCAATGGTGACAACACATGGGCAGTGAGAGGGTAATGGTGACAACACATGGGCAGTGAGAGGGCAATGGCGACAATACATGGGCAGTGAGAGGGCAATGGTGACAACACATGGGCAGTGAGAGGGCAATGGTGACAACACATGGGCAGTGAGAGGGCAATGGTGACACTATATGGGCAGTGAGAGGGCAATGGTAACAACACATGGGCAGTGAGAGGGCAAAGGTGACAATACATGGGCAGTGAGAGGGCAATGGTGACACTATATGGGCAGTGAGAGGGCAATGGTGACAACACATGGGCAGTGAGAGGGCAATGGCGACAATACATGGGCAGTGAGAGGGCAATGGTGACAACACATGGGCAGTGAGAGGGCAATGACGATAACACATGTGTAGTGAGTGGGCAAAGGTGACAATACATGGGCAGTGAGAGGGCAATGGTGACAACACATGGGCAGTGAGAGGGCAATGGTGACAGCACATGGGCAGTGATAGGGCAATGGTGACAGCACATGGGCAGTGAGAGGGCAATGGTAACAACACATTAGCAGTGAACAGGCATTGGTGACAATACAGGGGCAGTGAGAGGGCAATGGTGACAACACATGGGCAGTGAGAGGGCAATGAGAGGGCAATGGTTACAACACATTAGCAGTGAACAGGCAAAGGTGACAATACATGGGCAGTAAATGGGCAATGGCGACAACACATGGGCAGTGAGTGGGCAAAGGTGACAATACATGGACAGTGAGAGGGCAATGGTGACAACACATGGGCAGTGAGAGGGTAATGGTGACAACACATGGGCAGTGAGAGGGCAATGTTGACAACACATGGGCAGTGAAAGGGCAATGGTCACAGCACATGGGCAGTGAGAGGGCAATTGTGACAACACATTAGCAGTGAACAGGCAATGGTGATAATACATGGGCAGTGAGCGGGCAATAGTGACAATACATGGGCAGTGAGAGGGTGATGGTGACAACACATGGGCAGTGAGAGGGCAATGGTGACAACACATGGGCAGTGAGAGGGCAATGGTGACAACACATTAGCAGTGAACAGGCAAAGGTGACAATACATGGGCAGTAAATGGGCAATGGTGACAATACATGGGCAGTGAGAGGGCAAAGGTGACAACACATTAGTAGTGAACAGGCAATGGTGACAATACATGGGCAGTAAATGGGCAATGGTGACAACACATGGGCAGTGAGAGGGCAATGGTGATAATACATGGGCAGTAAATGGGCAATGGTGACAACACATGGGCAGTGAGAGGGCAATGGTGACAACATATGGGCTATGAGAGGGCAATGGTGACAACACATGGGCAGTGAATAGGCAATGGAGACAATACATGGGCAGTAAATGGGCAATGATGATAGTACATGGGCAGTGAGTGGGCAATGGTGACAATACATGGGCAGTGAGTGGGCAATGGTGACAATACATGGGCAGTAAGTGGGCAATGATGACAATACATGGGCAGTGAGTGGGCAATGGTAACAATACATGGGCAGTAAACAGGCAATGGTGACGAGGCCTAAAGGCTTCAGCAAAGCTTATTGAGCTCTCAGTGAAAGCACACTGCACTTAGTAGACATGCGCAGAACAAAAACATTTGTTTAATTTTTGATTCGTTTCAATTCACTGTTTACAGTAATTTGTTTAGTTCTTTTTCGAAATTCGTTTTGTTTATTCAAATCTAATTTCGATTCAATTTTTTTCCTAATCCAGTCAAATTTAACTCAATTCGGCAGGATTCGGAAATCTGAAATCAATTTGAATTCTAAGCTGGTTAAATTCTTTCTATTCCATTCTATTCTATTGTTTTATTTTCTATTTTATTCTATACTTTTCTATTCTTTTATTTTCTATGTTCTCTTCCTATTATAGTCTATTCTTTTCTGTTCTATTTGAAATTCGAATTTCTGAAAATGGTCTACTGTTTTCTTTTCTATTCAAGTTAGAATTTATTTCAGAAGATGGTTATATTCTTTCTATTCTATTCTATTTTATTGTTTTTTTCTATTCTATTCTATTCAAAATCAAATTTATTTTATTCACATTTTAGGAAATAGTTGTATTCTTTCTATTCTATTCTTTTTTTAATTCTATTCTGTACTATTCTTTTGTTTATGCTATTCTTTTCTATTATATTCAAATTTGAATTTATTCTATTCAAATTTTCAGAAAAAAGTTATATTCTATTTTATTCTATTCTATTGTTTTTTTTCTTATTCTTATTTCTATTATTTTCTATTATGTTTTACTCTATTATATTCAATTCTTTTATTTTTTTATTTTATTCTATTCTATATCATTTTTTTCTATTCTATTTCTTTATTTTCTATTCTATATTGTTCTATTATTTTCTATTCTGTTTTACTCTATTATATTCAATTATTTTATTTATTTATTTTTATTCTTTTCTATTCTACTCTATTCCATTATTTTCTATTTTATTTCTTTATTTTCTATTCTATATTTTTCTATTATTTTCTATTCTGTTCTGTTTTACTCTATTATATTCAATTATTTTCTTTTTTTATTCTTTTCTATTCTATTTTATTCTTTTCTAGTCTATTCCTTTATATTCTATCCTAATTTATTCTCCTCGAAAATTCGAAAACGATTCAAAATTCGAATTTTGGCCGAAATTTTATTTAGTTTTATTTTCTATTCTATATTTTTCTATTATTTTCTATTCTGTTTTACTCTATTATATTCAATTCTTTTATTTTTTTATTCTATTCTATTCCATTCTATTCTATTCCATTATTTTCAATTTTATTTCTTTATTTTCTATTCTATATTGTTCTATTATTTTCTATTCTGTTTTACTCTATTATATTCAATTCTTTTTTTTTATTCTTTTCTATTCTACTCTATTCCATTATTGTCTATTTTATTTCTTTATTTTCTATTCTATATTTTCTAGTCTGTTTTACTCTGTTATATTCAATTATTTTCTTTTTTTATTCTTTTCTAGTCTATTCCTTTATTTTCTATCCTAATTTATTCTCCTCGGAAATTCGAAAACGATTCAAAATTCGAAATTTTGTCCGAAATTTTTTAATTTTTTTTTTTCTGATTCCTTTAAATTCATTATTACTGTAAATTCAGTAATTCAGATACATCCGAATTCTCGAATAACGAAAAATGTTTCTGAGTTTCGTTTCGGAACTAAACAAACCGCACGTTTCTAGCGCTTAAGGCTCCTTCACACTAGCACCCAGGGGGCGGTAAAACCAACTGAGCCACGGTTTTACTGCCCTCCCTTCTTATTGTATCAAACAGAGGACCAAAATATAATTAAAAAAAAATATATCTTTCAATCGTTTTTTTTTATTGAGTTTTTAAGAAAGGAATAGGAAACATTGGTACATTCTGTTGTACCTTATAACATACAACGAAGAAAAATGTAAAAATGTTTTTGATATGATCAAATGATAACTCCTCTAGGAATCTACTTTTTTTTTTAGGGGTGCTCGGCACACCCATTGCCGCTCCTTGTGCCACACCTGGAAAGTAGATGTCCTCAGACTGGTGGCCGGCGTCATTCCACTGAGCACAGGTTGTCCCGGACCCGCCCCCAGCCGGTGCTCGGCACACCCATTGCCGCTCCTTGTGCCACACCTGGACAGTAAATGTCCTCAGACTGGTGGCCGGCGTCATTCCACTGAGCACAGGTTGTCCCGGACCCACCCCCAGCCTGTGATTGGACCGGGAAAGGAGAAGCAGCGCAGTGATGAAAATAATAAATAATAATAAAAATAAAAAAATAAAAATTTCCCCCATTCTGTAAAGGAGGCTTTTTTTTTTGGTGCATTTAGGACAGCTTAGTTAACCGATGGCGGACCGCCCACCGTAGATATACCGCGGCAGGGCGGCCGCTCTGTGCCAGATCACTTCCAAATCTGGGGCCGCCAGCGAACCCGCTCCTGCTGTAATTGGACACAGCGGGACCCAATCAGAGGTGGACGCGATGCCTTGCTGGGGACCCACCGATCGTTCGGGAGACAGGCAGAACGGCGCTCTGCATATGTAAACAAGGCAGATCCCCTTTCTATGAGAAGGGAATGTACTGATCCTGTGTCTCTGCTAAGCAGAAACACGGATCTTTACCTTCCCCCAGTCAGAGCCCCTCCCCCCCCCCCCCGACAGTGAGTAAGCACAACCTAGGATCGCTTTTAACTCTTTGATCGCCGCCCCCCCTACCCTGATGTTAACCCCTTCGCTGCCAGTGTCATTAGTACAGTGACAGTGCATATTTTTAGCACTGGTCACTGTAATAGTGTCACTGGTCCCCAAAAAAGTGTCAGTTAGGGGGTCCGACTGTCTGCCACAATGTCGCAGTCCTGTTATAAGTCGCTGATCGCCGCCATTACTAATTAAAAAAAAATAAAGAAAAATATCCCATAGTTTGTATAAGTTTTGCGCAAAAAAGTGTCACTTAGTGGCCAATTTGTTCGCTGCAATATCGCAGTCCCACTACTGTAACTAATAAAAAAAAAAAAAAAAAAAATCCATAAAAATATCCCATAGTTTGTAGTAATAGCTTTTGCGCAAACCAATCAATATACGCCTATTTGGATTTATTTTACCAAAAATATGTAGCAGATTACAAAGTGGCTTAAACTGAGGAGAAATTGGAATTTTTAAATTTTTTTATTGGATATGCTTTATAGCAGAAAGTAAAACATATATATATATATATATATATATATATATATATATATATATATATATATATATATATATATATATATTTTTTTTTTTTTCAAAATTGTCGGCCTTTTTTTGTTTATAGCGCAAAAAACTAAAATAAAAAAAAAGGCAGATGTGATCAAATAACAGCAAAAGATAGCTCTATTTGTGGGAAAAAAAGGACATACATTTTATTTGGGTACAGCGGCGCACGACCGCGCAATTGTAAGTTACGTAACGCAGTGCCGTATCGCAAAAAAATGGCCTGGTCATGAAGGGGGTAGAACCTTCTAGGGATAAAGTGGTTAATCGAATTGAATGTTTTTTTGTATGCATTTTTTTCTTTCTTTATTCTGACTTTTTTTTTCAAACTCTGACTTTGAAACTTAGGCCGCGTACACACGAGCGGACTGTATGGCGTACTTAGTCTGTCGAAACACATTTCAGCGGACAGTCCGCTCGTGTGTGGGCTTCAGCGGACTTTTTCAGCGTGCAGTCCGGCGTACTAAGAATTTCGGATTTTTCAAAATTCTGTCCGTCGTACTTTGGTTTCAGCGGACAATCCGGTCGTCAGTATGCTAGTCGGACGGACTAAGAATGGCGCATGCCCAGAAAGGATTTACACGGCGGAAGGGTGCTTTGCTGTGTATTGGACTTCCTATTTCTAGTCCCGTCGTACGTGCCGTACACGTCATCGCGCAAGCTTTCGTCGGACTGTTTGGGTATCCGTGTGTGGTCAAGTCCGTTCAGTGGAAAGTATGACGGACTGTTCGTCGGATTGTATGACGGACTAAGTACGCCATACAGTCCGCTCGTGTGTACGCGGCATTAGAATTCTGACTTTCATACGATTTACAATAGTAACGAATTTAAACAAATCGGAAATAACGAAACAAAATTTCGGACGAAATTTGAATTCGACTAGTTTTCTAATTGAATTCGAATAGTTTTTAAATCGAATTATAATAAAAAAAAATGAAAAAAAAACAAAAAAAAAAAAACAATATTTTTTACTTTCTGATATAAAACACATCCAATAAAAAAAAAAAAAAAAAATCGAATTTCTTCATCAGTTTAGGCCAATCTGTATTCTGCTACATAATTTTGGTAAAAAAATATGTCAATAAGCGTATATTGATTGGTTTGCGCAAAAGTTATCACGTCTACAAACTACGGGATATATTTATTCATTTTTATTTATTTATATGATCGGCTGACACTCCTCCCCCTTCTTCCTTTTTTTTTATCCTCCTTCTCTCCTCCCCTATTCCTCCCCCTTCTTACTTTTTTTCCTCCTTTCCTCCTTCCTTATTCCTCCCCCTTCTTTCTTTTTTTTTATCCTCCATTCCTCCTTCCATATTCCTCCCCCTTCTTCCTTTTCTTTTATCCTCCTTTCCTCCTTCCCTCTTCCCTCCCCCTTCTTCCTTTTTTTTTTTTATCCTCCTTCTCTCCTTCCCTATTCCTCCCCCTTCTTCCTTTTTTTATCCTCCTTTCCTCCTTCCCTATTCCTCCCCCTTCTTCCTTTTTTTATCCTCCTTTCCTCCTTCCCTATTCCTCCCCCTTCTTCCTTTTTTTATCCTCCTTTCCTCCTTCCCTATTCCTCCCGCTTCTTCCTTTTTTTTTTATCCTCCTTTCCTCCTTCCTTATTCCTCCCCCTTGTTCCTTTTTTTTATCCTCCTTTCCTCCTTCCCTATTCCTCCCCCTTCTTCCTTTTTTTTTATCCTCCTTCTCTCCTTCCCTATTCCTCCCCCTTCTTCTTTTTTTTATCCTCCTTTCCTCCTTCCCTATTCCTCCCGCTTATTCCTATTTTTTTTTTATCCTCCTTTCCTCCTTCCCTATTCCTCCCCCTTCTTCCTTTTTTTTATCCTTCTTCTCTCCTTCCCTATTCCTCCCCCTTCTTCTTTTTTTTATCCTCCTTCTCTCCTTCCCTATTCCTCCCCTTCTTCCTTTTTTTTTATCCTCCTTTCCTCCTTCCCTATTCCCTCCCCCTTCTGCCCCTTCTTCCTTTTTTTTATCCCCTTCTCTCCTTCCCTATTCGTCCCCCTTCTTCTTTTTTTATTCTCCTTTCCTCCTTCCTTATTCCTCCCCTTTCTTCCTTTTTTTTATCCTCCTTTCCTCCTTCCCTATTCCTCCCCCTTCTTCCTTTTTTTTATCCTCCTTCTCTCCTTCCTTATTCCCTCCCCCTTCTTCCCTTTTTTTTATCCTCCTTCTCTCCTTCCCTATTCCTCCCCCTTCTTCTTTTTTTTATCCTCCTTTCCTCCTTCCCTATTCCCTCCCCCTTCTTCCTTTTTTTTTTATCCTCCTCCTCTCCTTCCCTATTCCCTCCCCCTTCTTCTTTTTATATTCTCCTTTCCTCCTTCCTTATTCCTCCCCCTTCTTCCTTTTTTTATCCTCCTTTCCTCCTTCCCTATTCCTCCCCCTTCATCCTTTTTTTTTTATCCTCCTTCTCTCCTTCCCTATTCCTCCCCCTTCTTCTTTTTTTTATCCTCCTTTCCTCCTTCCCTATTCCTCCCGCATATTCCTTTTTTTTTTTTTATCCTCCTTTCCTCCTTCCCTATTCCTCCCCCTTCTTCCTTTTTTTTATCCTTCTTCTCTCCTTCCCTATTCCTCCCCCTTCTTCTTTTTTTTATCCTTCTTCTCTCCTTCCCTATTCCTCCCCCTTCTTCTTTTTTTTTATCCTTCTTCTCTCCTTCCCTATTCCTCCCCCTTCTTCCTTTTTTGTATCCTCCTTCTCTCCTTCCCTATTCCTCCCCCTTATTCTTTTTTTATTCTCCTTTCCTCCTTCCTTATTCCTCTCCTTTCTTCCTTTTTTTTATCCTCCTTTCCTCCTTCCCTATTCCTCCCCCTTCTTCTTTTTTTTATCCTCCTTTCATCCTTCCCTATTCCTCCCGCTTCTTCCTTTTTTTTTATCCTCCTTTCCTCCTTCCCTATTCCTCCCCCTTCTTCCCTTTTTTTTTTATCCTCCTTTCCTCCTTCCCTATTCCTCCCCCTTCTTCCTTTTTTTATTTTTTTGCTTTTGTTGTTTTGGACAAAAAAAAAAGCTCTATAAGCACAGATAATCATATTTAAATTATATATTTGTTGTTTGTTTGAATTATTGTTTTTTTTTTTTTTTTCTTTTTTTCTTATTCTTTCTGTAAGAGCTAAAATGTCTGATTATATTTCCCTGTTCTTTTTGTATTTTTTGTGTTTGAAATGGCATTAAAAAGTAATTAACCACTTGCTTACCGGGCACTTAAACCCCCCTTCCCTGCCCAGACCAATTTTCAGCTTTCAGCGCTGACGCACATTGAATGACAGTTGCGCGTCATACAACACTGTACCCAAATGACATTTTTATCCTTTTCTTGCCACAAATAGAGCTTTCTTTTGGTGGTATCTGATCATCTTTTGGTGTTTTTATTTTTTGCTAAACAAAACAAAAAAAGACAGAAATAAAAACAAAACAAACAAAAAAAAAAACATGTTTCATAGTTTGTTATAAAATTTTGAAAAAGGGTAATTTTTCTCCTTCATTGATATTCACAGATGAGGCTCCACTGATGGGCACTGATGAGTGGCACTGATAGATGTCACTGATGGGCACTGGTAGGTGGCACTGATAGGTGGTATTGATCGGCAGCACTGGTGATGAGGCACTGATAGGTGACATTTATAGGTGGCACTGTGAACACTGATGGGTGGTACTGTGGGCACTAGTAGGGGGCACTGATGGGCACTGGTAGGTGGTATTAATTGGCAGCACTGGTGATGAGCCACTGATTGGTGACATTTATAGGTGGCACTGTGAACACTGATAGGTGACAATGTGGGCACTGGTAGGTGGTCGCTGGTGGGCACTGGTAGGTGGTGCTGGTGGGCACTAGTAAATGGCACAGAAGCCTCTGCAGAGGCTGTCCACGATCGGGACTGATGTCCCTCTCACAGCCGCCGATTACTGGCCCTGTTTACATCACATGATCAGCTGTCATTGGCTGACAGCTGATCACATGGTGAGGGGTCGGGACTGACCCCTTAGGCTTCATGCACACGAGACGCAGATGCAAAGTCTGCTGGACACGTGTTTTTAAAAGCTGAAACCGGCGTTTAGAAACGCACGTTTTGCCGCGATTTTTACCGAGATTTAGCGGCGTTTTACCGCGTTTGCGTCTAGAAGCGTTTAGTTAAGCTAACATCATAGACCCTCCCCAGCTCAAAAAAACAGTATTATTAACTATTTCAGCAGTGGATTGTCCACTTGCCACGTCACTTGCCACCTGCCATGTCACTTGCCACAAGTTGTGGATTGTCCACTTGCCACGTCACTTGCCACCTGCCATGTCACTTGCCACAAGTTGTGGATTGTCCACTTGCCACTTCACTTGCCACATCACCTGCCACAAGTTGTGGATTGTCCACTTGCCATGTCACTTGCCACATCACTTGCCACGTCACCTGCCACGTCACTTTCTACATTACCTGTCACGTCGCCTGCCACAAGTTGTGGATTGTCCACTTGCCACGTCACTTGCCATCTGCCATGTCACTTGCCACAAGTTGTGGATTGTCCACTTGTCACGTCACTTGCCATGTCACCTGCCACAAGTTGTGGATTGTCCACTTGCCACGTCACTTGCCACGTCACCTGCCACGTCACCTGCCACAAGTTGTGGATTGTCCACTTGCCACGTCACTTGCCACGTCACCTGCCAGGTCACTTGCCACGTCACCTGCCATGTCACCTGCCACAAGTTGTGGATTGTCCACTTGCCACGTCACCTGCCACAAGTTGTGGATTGTCCACTTGCCACGTCACCTGCCAGGTCACTTGCCACGTCACCTGCCACAAGTTGTGGATTGTCCACTTGCCACGTCACCTGCCAGGTCACTTGACACGTCACCTGCCACTTCACCTGCCACAAGTTGTGGATTGTCCACTTGCCATGTCACTTGCCACGTCACCTGCCAGGTCACTTGCCAAGTCACCTGCCACGTCACCTGCCACAAGTTGTGGATTGTCCACTTGCCACGTCACCTGCCGGGTCACATGCCACGTCACCTGCCACAAGTTGTGGATTGTCCACTTGCCACGTCACCTGCCAGGTCACTTGACACGTCACCTGCCACGTCACCTGCCACAAGTTGTGGATTGTCCACTTGCCATGTCACTTGCCACGTCACCTACCAGGTCACTTGCCAAGTCACCTGCCACGTCACCTGCCACAAGTTGTGGATTGTCTACTTGCCACGTCACTTGCCACGTCACCTGCCACAAGTTGTGGATTGTCCACTTGCCACGTCACCTGCCAGGTCACATGCCACGTCACCTGCCACAAGTTGTGTATTGTCCACTTGCCATGTCACTTGCCACTTCACCTGCCACGTCACTTGCCTCAAGTTGTGGATTGTCCACTTGCAATTGTTTAAAATATTTTTTAATGGTTTTTCATCATTTGCAATCATTTTTGAGATTTTTAATGTAAAAAAAAATAGGTCACCTTTAAAAGCGCTTATTAACGAAAACCGGCACCGCGTTTTGCCGCGTTTTGCGCCTGAAACGTGGAAACTTTTGCGTCTGAACCCATTTTTTTGCTTCTGGAAAAAACGAGGTTAAACGCAACTGCATAAAAACGGCAAAAAACGAGACTGTGTACATGGACACATAGGAGAACATTGAAAAAAGTGTCCAACTGCCTCTGAACACGCGTTTAACAGCGTCTCGTGTGCATGAGGCCTTACTCCGATCTGTGATCAGCCGAGTCTCATAGACTTGCTGATCACAGAGCTCGCCACGCACGCCCTGCAGGGGGAGCGCAGGCCGCTCGAGCACGCGAGGACGTCCATGGACACACCCCCCCCCCCCCCCCGGCAAATTAGGTCCGCCCTGTAGCCGTCTTTCGGCTATGGCGTGGACGGGAGATGGTTAAATAAAAAAAGAAACATTTTTTTCCGTTTTGCACATGTCTATTTTCGGGCCTCTTCATTGGCTGCCATGGGCTGACATCACTCCTGTGCATGCGCAGTAGCTAGTCCTTAGGGATCTGGCCAACGAAAGCTGACTTGCGCATGCACGACCCACCATCCAGGGCTGGCTGTGATCAGTCAGGTAGGAATCGTTTACCGCAGAAGAGACATCGACTCGTCTGCAATAAAAAACTTGCCGGCTCACACAGCGAGTTATAGCCGGACTTTACTTCCCCTTTAATAACCTGTATAAGAAAGTTGTATATACTTATCTGTTGTCATGCCTCTCCGATCACCTGATCCGGCTCCCCCATGTCAGTCAGCGACAGCTGCATGGGAGAAGAGGGGAGCACCAACAACAGATTGATCATGGGCAGGGCCTGGGAGAAGGGGGTGGGCAGCAGGGGGGGCTGCCCTGGGCACTGTGGTATCATTTGCGGTGGGGAGGCACCACAAGGAGATGGATGGGGGGGGGGGGCTTTGTGTTGAGAAGGGGAATTTGAGGACTGGCAAGGGGTAAGAATTGTCCTAGGAGGGCAACTTGGGGATTTGTGCTAGAATGGGGATTTGGGGGGATTTGTGTTGGGGGCGGTAGGGGAAGATTGTATGTGCTAGGAGGGTGGATTTGGGGGGATGTGTGTTGGGAGGGGGAAGGTAGGGGAAGAGGTTATGTGCTAGGAGGAGAGATTTGGGGGGGATTTGTGTTGGGAGGGAGGGTAGGGGAAGAGGGTATGTGCTAGGAGGGGGGATTTGTGTTGGGAGGGGGAGGGTAGGGGAAGAGGGTATGTACTAGGAGGGGGGATTTGGGGGGATTTGTGTTGGGAGAGTAGGGGAATAGGGTATGTACTAGGAGGAGGGATTTGGGGGGATTTGTGTTGGGAGGAGGAGGGTAGGGGAAGAGGGTATGTGCTAGGAGGAGGGTAGGGGAAGAGGGTATGTGCTAGGAGGAGGGTAGGGGAAGAGGGTATGTGCTAGGAGGGGGGATTTGGGGGGATTTGTGTTGGGAGGGGGAGGGTAGGGGGAGAGGTTATGTGCTAGGAGAGGGGATTTGGGGGGATTTGTGTTGGGGGAGGGTAGGGGAAGAGGGTATGTGCTAGGAGGGTGGATTTGGGGGGATGTGTGTTGGGAGGGGGAGGGTAGGGGAAGAGGTTATGTGCTAGGAGGGGGGATTTGGGGGGTTTGTGCTATAAACGTAATATGGTAAGAGGGGGAGGTTGAATGGGGGTATTTGTGCTAGAAAGAGAAATTAGTGGGGGAAAATGTGCTAGGACGGGGGATTGGGGAAGGGTAATTTGTGTTCGGGGGGATTTGTAGTGAGGGGATTTGTGGTAGGAGGGGAAATTTGAGGTGTAGAGGATTTGTGGTAGGAGGGAGAATTTTTTTTTTGGGGGGGGGGGGGGGATTGTGCTGGGGGGCATATGTGGAGAGAGAAGATCTTAGCTGGGGGGTGAATATGTGTGCTTGGAGGAGGGGTTTCAGCAGAGCGTGGATTTGTACTGGGAGAAGGGGGAATTTATGATTGGGGGGGTAAGCATGGAGGGCAACATGGGGAGGTGTGCTAGAATGGTGATTTGGGGGGGGGGGTTGTGTTGGGAGGGGGGTAGGGGAAGAAGGTATGTGCTAGGAGGGGGGATTTGTGTTGGGAGGATAGGGGAAGAGGGTATGTGCTAGGAGGGGGGATTTGTGCTATAAAAGTAATATGGTAAAGGGGGGGTTGTGCTAGTAGGGATGATTGCGGGTATTTGTGCTAGAAGGAGACATTTGTGGGGGGGGGGATGTGCTAGGATGGGGGATTGGGTAATTTGTGTTGGGGGATTTGGAGTGGGGGGAGAGGATTTGTGCTGGGAGGGGAAATTTGAGGGGTAGAGGATTTGTGGTAGGAGGGAGAATTTTTTTTATGAGGGGATTGTGCTGAGATCTTAGCTGGGGGGCACATATGTGTGCTTGGAGGAGGGGTTTCAGCAGAGGGTGGATTTGTACTGGGGGAGGGGGAATTTATGCTTGGGGGGTGAGCATGCAGATTGATGCTTGATTTTTTTTTTGGGGGGGGGGGTGGTTTTCACTGACACATAATGCTCATACAACTTTGGGGGGGGGCAATTTGGCATGTTTGCCCTGGGCTCTAGATGACCTTGTCCTGGCACTGATCATGGGAGTCTATGGGTGACGCTCCCAGTTGTTGAGCACTCGCTCCTCTCCCCTGCGGCTGCCGCTGGCTGTGAGGTCACGTGACGCTTCACGCTCATGTGCAGAGGTGAACACATACGTAGTTCCCGCACACGCTTATGTAAATGGCGATCGCATCACACGTGTGAGGTATCGCCGCGAACGTCAGAGCGAGAGCGATAATTCTACCAACAGACCTCGTGTGCACCTTGTAACCTGTAAAAGCTTTTAAAACATCGCCTATGGAGATGTTTAAGTGCTAAAGTTGGACGCCATTCCGCAGGCGTACCCAAATTTCAATCGTGAAATGTTGGGTATCTATTTACTCGTTGTAACCTCATCTTATGTATTTTTACCCAAAGGCGCTGTGTCCAGTGAGGGAATGATGGCCCCCACTCAATGACATTGGATGAGAGAAGCGTGTCACTTTTACCCAATGGCCTTAACCACTTCAATACCGGGTCATAGTCAAATAACGCCCACAGATGGGATCTCCCATTCTGGGTGGGCGCCATATGACGTCCTCAGTATTTCACCGCTCCTGCGGTCCCCCGGGGTCCCGCAGCGCAGCGATTGTGGATGAGGTGTGTCCCTCGGACACAGCCCATCCCCGATCTGTGTGATTTTCATCCCCCGATACACGTGACCGGCCGTGTCCAATCACAGCCGGTTACATGTACTGTGCCATTACAACGCGTGTGACCCCGCCTAGGGCACGTGCAGAGCGGTGATCGGGGATGCGGCTTGTCACCCTGACACAGCCCAACCCCGATCGCAGTAAAGAGCCAATGAAATTGGCTCTTTACCACGTGACCGGCGGTGTCCAATCACAGCCGGTCACAGAATGTAAACAAACCACGGTAACGAGATGTTACCGGGTTCTCCTTCTCACACACTGATTGTGTGTGAGGAGGAGATTGGGGTAACATCTCGTTACCGCCTAGTGTACACACCAACCACACTGATTACCCCCCCCAATAAAGAGGACCTGTCACCAGCCATCAAAGTACCTGTAATCACCCATCACAGCCCATCTGAGTACCCAAGTACCTGTCCCAGTCCATCTGAGTACCCGAGTACCTGTCAGCCCATCTGAGTACCCGAGTACCTGTCAGTCCATCTGAGTACCCGAGTACCTGAGTACCTGTCACAGCCCATCTGAGTACCCGAGTACCTGTCCCAGTCCATCTGAGTACCCGAGTACCTAAGTACCTGTCAGCCCATCTGAGTACCCGAGTACCTGTCACAGCCCATCTGAGTACCCGAGTACCTGTCAGCCCGTCTGAGTACCCGAGTACCTGAGTATCTGTCAGCCCGTCTAAGTACCCGAGTACCTGAGTACCCGTCACAGTCCATCTGAGTATCCGAGTACCTGAGTACCTGTCAGCCCATCTGAGTACCCGAGTACCTGTCCCAGGCCATCAGAGTAACTAAGTAACTGTCCCAGCCCATCTGAGTACCCGAGTACCTGAATACCTGTCACAGTCCATCTGAGTACCCGAGTACCTGAGTACCTGTCACAGCCCATCTGAGTACCTGCCACAGTTCATCTGAGTACCTGTCACAGTTCATCTGAGTACCCGAGTACCTGTCACAGTCCATCGGAGTACCCAATTACCTGTCACAACCCATCTGAGTACCCGAGTACCTGAGTACCTGTCACAGCCCATCTGAGTACCCGAGTACCTGTCCTAGCCCATCTGAGTACCCGAGTATCTGAGTACCTGTCACAGCCCATCTGAGTAACCGAATACCTGTCAGCCCATCTGAGTACCCGAGTACCTGTCAGCCCATCTGAGTACCCGAGTACCTGAGTACCTGTCACAGTCCATCTGACTATCCGAGTACCCGAGTACCTGAGTACCCGTCACAGTCCATCTGAGTATCTGAGTACCTGAGTACCTGTCAGCCCATCTGAGTACCCGAGTACCTGTCCCAGCCCTTCAGAGTAACCAAGTAACTGTCCCAGCCCATCTGAGTACCCGAGTACCTGAATACCTGTCACAGTCCATCTGAGTACCTGTCACAGTTCATGTGAGTACCTGTCACAGTCCATCGGAGTACCCAATTACCTGTCACAACCCATCTGAGTACCCGAGTACCTGAGTACCTGTCACAGCCCATCTAAGTACCCGAGTACCTGTCCTAGCCCATCTGAGTACCCGAATACCTGTCAGCCCATCTGAGTACCCGAGTACCTGTCAGCCCATCTGAGTACAAGAGTACCTGAGTACCTGTCACAGTCCATCTGAGTATCCGAGTACCCGAGTACCTGAGTACCCGTCACAGTCCATCTGAGTATCCGAGTACCTGAGTACCTGTCAGCCTATCTGAGTACCCGAGTACCTGTCCCAGCCCATCTGAGTACCCGAGTACCTGAATACCTGTCACAGTCCATCTGAGTACCTGTCACAGTCCATCTGAGTACCCAAGTACCTAGAGGCGATTCAGTTCGCATTGTGCGCTATACAAGTATTTCATTGTCAGCCCATCTGAGTACCCGAGTACCTGTCACAGTCCATCTGACTATCCGAGTACCCGAGTACCTGAGTACCCGTCACAGTCCATCTGAGTATCTGAGTACCTGAGTACCTGTCAGCCCATCTGAGTACCCGAGTACCTGTCCCAGCCCATCAGAGTAACCAAGTAACTGTCCCAGCCCATCTGAGTACCCGAGTACCTGAATACCTGTCACAGTCCATCTGAGTACCTGTCACAGTTCATCTGAGTACCTGTCACAGTCCATCGGAGTACCCAATTACCTGTCACAACCCATCTGAGTACCCGAGTACCTGTCACAGCCCATCTAAGTACCCGAGTACCTGTCCTAGCCCATCTGAGTACCCGAGTACCTGAATACCTGTCACAGTCCATCTGAGTACCTGTCACAGTTCATCTGAGTACCTGTCACAGTCCATCGGAGTACCCAATTACCTGTCACAACCCATCTGAGTACCCGAGTACCTGTCACAGCCCATCTAAGTACCCGAGTACCTGTCCTAGCCCATCTGAGTACCCGAGTATCTGAGTACCTGTCAAAGCCCATCTGAGTACCCGAATACCTGTCAGCCCATCTGAGTACCCGAGTACCTGTCAGCCCATCTGAGTACCCGAGTACCTGAGTACCTGTCACAGTCCATCTGAGTATCCGAGTACCCGAGTACCTGAGTACCCGTCACAGTCCATCTGAGTATCCGAGTACCCGAGTACCTGAGTACCCGTCACAGTCCATCTGAGTATCCGAGTACCTGAGTACCTGTCAGCCTATCTGAGTACCCGAGTACCTGGCCCAGCCCATCTGAGTACCCGAGTACCTGAATACCTGTCACAGTCCATCTGAGTACCTGTCACAGTCCATCTGAGTACCCAAGTACCTAG
Source organism: Lithobates pipiens (assembly GCF_037356315.1). NCBI lineage: Eukaryota > Metazoa > Chordata > Amphibia > Anura > Ranidae > Lithobates > Lithobates pipiens. The sequence goes on along the minus strand of NW_027507764.1, from coordinate 10,256,463 downwards.
AGGCGATTCAATTCGCATTGTGCGCTATACAAGTATTTCATTCATTCATTCATTCATTCAGTACCTGTCACAGCCCATCTGAGTACCTGTCACATTTCATCTGAGTACCTGTCACAGTCCATCGGAGTACCCAATTACCTGTCACCAGCCCGTCGGAGTACCAGAGTACCTGTCACCAGCCCGTTGGAGTAATGGAGTACCTGTCTCCAGCCCGTCGAAGTAACGGAGTACCTGTCACCTGCCCGTCAGAGTACCTGAGTACCTATTTGCAGCCCAAGCCTCATAGAATACACGCTGGGGTGTTTGCTTTCCAAAATGGGGTCATTTTGGGGGTAATTCCATTGTCCTGGTGCTCCAGGACCTTCAAAAGTGTGATAGGTAGGAACGAAATGAGATGTGTAATTTATGCTCCTAGAACGCCTGAAGGTACCACTTCCATGTTGTACCTCTCTATGTGGCCAGGCTGTGTAAAAGTCTCACACATGTGCTATCGCCATACTCGGGAGGAGAAGCAGAATGTGTTTTGGGGTGTAATGTTTGCTATATACATGCTATGTGTTAGAAATATCTTATAAATGGACAACTTTGTGTAAAAAAAAAAAAAGATTTTCATTTTCTTTCTACGTTTTCTGAAGATTTGTGTAAAAAAATGAACCGCTCAAAAGACTCATAATGCTTCATAGAATATACTTTGGGGTATAAGTTTTCCAAAATGGGGTCATTTCGTGGGTAATTCCATTGTCCTGGTGCTCCAGGACCTTCACAAATGTAATAGGTCGTTAGGAAATTAGAGGTGTCATTTATGCTCCTAGAACACCTGACGGCGCTCCCTGCATGTTGGGCCTCTCTGTGTGGCCAGCCTGTGTAAAAGTCCCACACATGTGGTATCGCCATACTCGGGAAGAGTTGCAGAATGTATTTTGGGGTGTAATTGGAAGTATGCATATGCTGTGTATGAGAAATAACTTGTTATTATGACAATTTTGTAAAAAAAACATTAAAAAAAAAAAACATTCTTCTTTTTCCCAAGAATTTTGGGAAAAAATTACAACTTCAAAAAAACTCACCATGCCTCTTACTAAATACCTTGGACTGTCTACTTTTCAAAAAGGGGTCATTTGGGGGGTATTTGTACTTTCCTGACATTTCAGAGCCTCAAGAATTGAGATAGGCCATCAGTGCATCAGGTATGATCAGATGTGATCAATTTTCAATGATTTGCACCACAGCTTGTAGACTCTATAACTTTCAAAGAGACTAAATAATATCCACTAATTTGGTTTATTTTTACCAAAGAGATGTAGCCGTATAAATTTTGGCCCAAATTTATGAACAAAAATGACTTATTTGCAAAATTTTATCATAGAAACTAAAAAAAAAGTGTTTTTTTTTTCAAAATGTTTGCTCTTTTTTCACGTATGTCGCAAAAAATAAAAAACCCTGTGGTGATTAAATACCACCAAAAGAAAGCTCTATTTATATGATAAAAATTTGGTTTGGGTACAGTGTTGCATGAGTAATTGGCATTCAAAGTATGAGAGCGCTGAAAGCTAAAAATTGGTCTGGGAAGGAAGGGTGTATAAATGCCCTGTATTGAAGTGGTTAAAGGGACTTTTTTTTTTCTTAAAAAAAAAAAAAAATTATTTATATTTTTTTTTAATATATTTTTTTAAATATTTGTTTCTTTAAAAAAAAAAAAAAATTTTTTAATTTTTTTTCTTTAAAAAAATATTTTTTTTTACATTTATTTTTTATTGCATTTAAGTGTAAATATGAGAGCGGAGGTCTTTTTGACCTGCGGATCTCACATTAAAGAGGACCTGTCATGCTTTTTTTTTTTCTATAGGATGTTTACATTCCTTGTAATAGGAATAAAAGTGATCCTAATCTTTTTTTTTAAAGGGACTGTGTAAAAAATAAAAATAAAAAGTAAAATAAAGAAAAAAATATATATATATTTTTTTAAAGCAAACGGTCCCGCCGAGCTCATGCGCAGAAGCATACGTAAGTCGCGCCCGCATATGTAAACGGTGTTCAAACCACACACTTGAGGTATCGCCGCGATCGTTAGAGCGAGAGCAATAATTCAGGCAAAAGACCTCCTCTGCAGCTCAAAACTGGTAGCCTGTAGAAAGTTTTAAATGTCGCCTACGGAGATTTTTAAGGGTCAAAGTTTTTTGCACTTTTTCAATGTGAAATGGGTAAATATATGTTAATATATATGTGCAAAAATATTCACTAACAAAGCAAAGGAAAAAAAAGTTTTAATTGTTTATCATTTATAAAATAGATGTGAAAAATAAAAAAATAAAAAAGCAGGAAAATGATGATTAAATGGAGGAGAGAAAGGAGTTAATTAAGGCTGATTAAAGTAAAGGAAGGGTTAATAAGGGGTTTACAAATTAAATGAATAGATTTTTGTTTTTAATTTTGCGCATTTTCAATGTGAAATGTGTAAATATATGTTAATATATATGTGAAAAATAATGTCACTAACAAAGTAAACAAAAAAAAAAAAGCTTTAATTGTTTATCGTTTATAAAATAGACATTAAAAAAAGCAGGAAAATAATAATTAATAGAATAGGGAGTTCATTAACGCTGATTAGAGTAAATGAAGGGTTAATAGGGGGTTTACAAATGAAATAAATAGATTTTTGTTTTTAAATTTACGCTTTTTCAATGTGAAATGTGTAAATATATATCTGCAAAAATATTCACTAACAAAGCAAGCAAAAAAAAAAAAGTTTTTATTTGTTTATCATTTACAAAATAGACGAGAGAAAAAAAAAGCAGGACATTTTTTTAAAATTGTTTATCAATTATAAAATAGGCGTGAAAAAAAAAAAAGCAGAAAAAAAGTTTTAATTGTTTATCATTTATAAAATAGACGTGAAAAAAAAAAAAGCAGGGAAATAATAATTAAATGGAGGAGAATAGGGAGTTAATTAAGGCTGATTAGAGTAAATCAAGGGTTAGTAAGGGGTTTACAAATTCAATAAATTGATTTTTGTTAAATTTGCGCTTTTTCAATGTGAAATGTGTAAATATATATGTGCAAAAATATTCACTAACAAAGCAAACAAAAAAATAGTTTTAATTGTTTATTGTTTACAAAATAGATGTGAAAAAAAAAAAGTAGTTAAAAAAAGTTTAAATTGTTTATTGTTTATAAAATAGATGTGGAAAAAAAAAAAAAAAGTAGTTAAAAAAAGTTTAAATTGTTTATTGTTTATAAAATAGATGTGGAAAAAAAAAAAAAAAGCAGGAAAATATTAATTAAATAGAGGAGAATAGGGAGTTAATTAAGGCTGATTAAAATAAATTAAGGGTTATTAAGGGGTTAAACAGAGGAACATTTGTTCATCCCTTTGATCTGCAGATGAAGAAACAGAAAAGATACGAAAAGAAACAATGTTTCTTTTTATTTTAGTGTTTCAGTGGCTGAGCAATGTTGTTAATAAACATTAACGGCTTATTTTCTATTTTTTTTTTCACAGCTCTAGTTACCGGACTTCTTTAACACAGGGGAGACCCCACTGACAGCTCAAAGAACTGAGGCCTGAAAGTATCGGTTTCAGGTATCGGTGCATTTGCAGGAGTATCGATACTTGTGGAAATACTCGGTATCGGCATCGATACTACAATACTAGTATCGGTGCAATCCTGGTGTTTTTGAAAACGAAAAAGGGAGGCCCATTCAAATGAATGGTGCCGCTCCTAAAAAACGCTCCACAAAAAAAAAAAAAGCTAAAAAGAAAAAAAAAACGCTCAGGTGTGAATGGAATTTAAAGGGTTACAGGCTGGAATCCAGTAATGAAGTCCTGACCTCACACACACACACAGCCCTTGTACACATGGTCGGAGAATCCGTCGGAATGTGTCCTATCGGACCGCGTCGTCGGATAATCCGACTGTGTGTGGTCTGCATCGGACTGATTCCGTCGGAATATCCGTCGGACCCAATTTTCCAACTTGTTGGAAATATTTCCCGACCAACTGGGCCGGTCGGACATACTCCGATCATGTGTAGAGAATTTTGATCGGACCAAGTGCCACGCATGCTCAGATCAAATTCCTACATCAAAGCTATTGGCTACTAGCCTGAATGTAGTCCCATCGTAACCAAATTACGTCATCACGTTCTGAAAGATCAGATTTTTTTTCGCCAACTTCGTCCGACCGTGTGTATGCAACAGTTTCGGACAAGATCCGACGGACAAAATCCGACGGATTTGGTTGTGGAAATCTCCGACCGTGTGTACAGGGGCTCATACACATACACCTGTTTTTGGCTGTCTCCCCTGCAGTTCCCATATTCGCCCACTAGATGGCGCTCTCCGGCTCTGTTTGTATCTCTTTCCACTGATGTTTTTTTTTTTCCTCTAACTCCAAGATCCAGCAAATATTTTTTTTTTTTTTTGTGTAATTCCTTTCTGTTCTCTTTCCGGCCATGTGTGATTGCTGTTTCCTCTGGCCGTCCATTGCAGCAGGCTGAGATCAGAGAGCAGCTGAGATCTGCCATTGCGAGATAAGGTCTGCGCTGACCTGCCAGCTTCCATCAGACTCAGCCCTGTGTGCAGCCTAGGGTGGGTGGGTGGAGGGGGATTGATGTGTGCCCTGCACATCCTCAGCTCCGCTCTCATTGCTGTGTGTTGGTGCAGGGTTGCCCTCCCTTTGCTGCTATGAGGCACCTTGCACAGACTGCGGCTGCAGGCGATTTCCCTGAAATTGGATTACGCCGATGATTAGCAGAGACTTGATGCAAACCTCCTTCTTTTTTTTTTTTTCTTTTTTTTCCCTCTTGTCATTATGCTGGACATTATCGTGCTTTTAAGAGGAGCCGCCTACCTACTCCAGATCATTGGCAGCATTACCAGCTCGGGTCCCTCAGGAGCATCCTAGATAGTGGAGATTATCCGTGTAAGTCCATTAGCGCTCTCCGCCGCCTCGTTTAACCCCTGCAGCGCAGAACGGCTCGTCTGAGCCTCCCCCCGCGTGGTGCTGCTCAAAGCTTATCCTCACCGGGCCGGGCTCTTGGGTGTTATTCACATTGCATGAGCACAACGGGAGGGGCCCCATCCTGAGGGCCACAGATCCAATCTGTAGGGTGGGTCTTTCCATCTGTATCACACACACACACACCACTTGTCCATCTCCGGGCCAAGAATAACCCTCATCGGGATACAACTCCCGGCTTCCCATTTGGAAAACTGCTTTTTTTCTTCTTCTTTTTTTTTTTTGATGAATAAAATCGTTTATCCTTCAGGGGGCTTCTGCTGGACTTCTCGCTGGACGGCGGGTGAGGGGAATCGCGCAGGACTCCCGATACTGGTGATGCCGGGCACCCTGGGCTGGCGGATCGAGCCGAGAGTTTGGAGCGGACAGAGGTGGTAAAGGAGATCGCACCTTGGCCTCCCAACCCTGCGGCGCCCAAGGATGTCCGGGTGCCGGTTGGCCAACATGAACGGGTTCCAGGAAGACCATCGGATGGAGGCCGGGGACGTCAATCGGATCATGAGGTGCCTGGAGACCGGGTCGGTGCTGACCCTCTTCTATCAGAAGAAGTCTCAGCGGCCGGAGAGACGGACTTTCCAGGTCAAGATGGACACCAGAGAGGTCGTCTGGTTCCGGACGCCAGAGAAGGTGGAGGGCGATAGTAAGTACGCGAAAAAAAGTTTATGGACCTCGTTGTGTCATGTATGGGGACAGGAGTGTGTGCTGGGTTATAATATGGGATAGCAAGGACTAAAATTATATATCTCTTTAGTTATCTATATATCTTCTACATACTATCTATCTATATATTGTTATAAAGTATCTATATATCCATCCTCTACATATAATGTATCTATATTCTACATCTATCTATGTATCTATTTAGTGATAGATAGATATAAAGTATCTATCTATCTATCTATCTATCTATCTATCTATCTATCTATCTATCTATCTATCTATCATTCCCACGGTCACTATTCCCCCACCATCCAGCATTTCTTCCTTCACCCCCCCCCCCCCCCCCCAGCCAGACCCAGCACAGATGGAAATCACAAAGCACACAAAACAATGTATCCGTTCCATTATCTGGAATATCAGAGTGATGAGTCAATAGGAGAAGGTCTGAATGTGGCTTCCTCTCCCCGGTATACAGTCATCGCTCCATCTCCGGGGGCAGAAAATTACAGATCGGCCAAGCCTGTAATATGCGTGTGCCAATGCAACAGATGTCTACACCGAGCCTATAGGAATTTATGTACCATACAAAGATTAATAGTGGGAAAGAGATAGAGAGCCAGGATTAGATAGGAGAGAGAGAGAGAGCAATCATGAGAGAGAGCAAGAGACTGGAAGACAGAGTGCACGTGAGAAAGAGAGAAATAGTAAGAGAGAGAGCAAGATGCCAAAAGAGAGAGAGTGAGGCCGCGTACACACGGGCGGACTGTTCGCCCAACTTTGTCCGCTGAACAGTGTTTCGGCGGACAGTCCGCTCGTGTGTGGGCTTCAGCGGACAGTTTCAGCGGACAGTCTGACGAACAAAATTTTTCGGAATTTCCGTAAGACTGTCCGCTGAAACTTGGTTTGAGCGGACAGTCCGCTCGTGTGTAGGCTTGTTCGGCAAACTAAGTCTCGCGCATGCTCAGAAAGAATTTACACAGCGAAGGTTGCATTGCAGTGTATAGGACGTAGTTTTTCGAGTCCCGTCGTACGTGCCGTTCACGTCATCGCGCAAGTTTTCAGCGGACTGTTCGTTCGTCGTGTGTGGTCAAGTCCGTTCATGCTAATTTTGAACGGACTGTTTGTCAAACTGTTTGACGAACCTAGTTGGGCGGACAGTCCGCCCGTGTGTACGCGGCCTTAGAGATAAAAAGCGCGAATGATAGAGCAAAATATAGAGAGAGTGTGAGACCTAGAGAGCAAGAGAGAGAGAGTGAGACGGAGCAAGAGAGAGAGACCTAGAGAGCAAGAGAGAGCATGAGACGGAGCAAGAGAGAGAGAGTGAGAGAGCGTGAGACCTAGAGAGCAAGAGAGAGAGCACGAGACCTAGAGAGCAAGAGAGAGAGAGCAGGAGACCTAGAGAGTGCAAGATCTAGAGAGTGCGAGACCTAGAGAGCGCTAGAGAGTGCGAGACCTAGAGAGCGCGAGAGAGTGCGAGACCTAGAGAGCGCGAGAGAGTGTGAGACCTAGAGAGCGCGAGAGAGTGTGAGACCTAGAGAGCAAGAGAGAGAGAGCAGGAGACCTAGAGAGTGCAAGATCTAGAGAGTGCGAGACCTAGAGAGCGCAAGAGAGTGTGAGACCTAGAGAGCGCGAGAGAGTGTGAGACCTAGAGAGCAAGAGAGAGAGCATGAGATCAAGAGAGCGAGAGAGAGAGAGCGTGAGATCAAGAGAGAGAGCGTGAGACCTAAAGAGCAAGAGAGAGAGCGTGAGACGGAGCAAGAGAGAGAGACCTAGAGAGCAAGAGAGAGAGAGTGAGACGGAGCAAGAGAGAGAGACCTAGAGAGCAAGAGAGAGCATGAGACGGAGCAAGAGAGAGAGAGTGAGAGAGCGTGAGACCTAGAGAGCAAGAGAGAGAGCACGAGACCTAGAGAGCAAGAGAGAGAGCACGAGACCTAGAGAGTGCAAGATCTAGAGAGTGCGAGACCTAGAGAGCGCTGGAGAGTGTGAGACCTAGAGAGCAAGAGAGAGAGCATGAGATCAAGAGAGCAAGAGAGAGAGCGTGAGACGGAGCAAGAGAGAGATAGTGAGAAAGCAAGAGAGAGCGTGAGACCTAGAGAGCGCAAGACCTAGAGAGCAAGAGAGAGAGCACAAGACCTAGAGAGCGCGAGACCTAGAGAGCAAGAGAGAGAGCTCGAGACCTAGAGAGCAAGAGAGAGAGCACGAGACCTAGAGAGCAAGAGAGAGCGCGAGACCTAGAGAGTGCAAGATCTAGTGCGAGACCTAGACAGCGCGAGAGACTGTGAGACCTAGAGCGCAAGAGAGAGAGCGTGAGATCAAGAGAGAGAGCATGAGACCTAGAGAGCAAGAGAGAGAGCGTGAGACCTAGAGAGCAAGAGAGAGTGTGTGAGACCTAGAGAGCAAGAGAGAGAGCGTGAGACCTAGAGAGCGAGAGAGCGTGAAACCTAGAGAGGAAGAGAGTGAACATGGGACCTAGAGAGGAAGGGAGCGAGCATTAGACATAGAGAGCAAGAGCGAGTGTGAGACATAGAGAGCAGGAGAGCGTGTGAGACCTAGAGAGCAAGAGAGAGAGCGTGAGACCTAGAGAGCAAGAGAAACTATTAGACATAGAGCAAGAGAGAGAGCGCGAGACCTAGAGAGCAAGAGAGAGAGCATGAGACCTAGAGAGCAAGAGAGAGAGCACGAGACCTAGAGAGCAAGAGAGAGCGTGAGATGGAGCAAGAGATAGTGAGAAAGCAAGAGAGAGCATGAAACCTAGAGAGCGCAAGACCTAGAGAGCAAGAGAGAGAGCACAAGACCTAGAGAGCACGAGACCTAGAGAGCAAGAGAGAGAACTTGAGACCTAGAGAGCAAGAGAGAGAGCACGAGACCTAGAGAGCAAGAGAGAGCGCGAGACCTAGAGAGTGCAAGATCTAGTGCGAGACCTAGACAGCGCGAGAGAGTGTGAGACCTAGAGAGCAAGAGAGAGAGCGTGAGACCTAGAGAGCGTGAAACCTAGAGAGGAAGAGAGTGAACGTGGGACCTAGAGAGGAAGGGAGCGAGCATTAGACATAGAGAGCAAGAACGAGTGTGAGACATAGAGAGCAGGAGAGCGTGTGAGACCTAGAGAGCAAGAAAGAGAGCGTGAGACCTAGAGAGCAAGAGAAACTATTAGACATAGAGCAAGAGAGAGAGCGCAAGACCTAGAGAGCAAGAGAAAGAGCGCGAGACCTAGAGAGCAAGAGAGAGAGCGCGAGACCTAGAGAGCAAGAGAGAGCGTGAGATGGAGCAAGAGAGAGTGAGAAAGCAAGAGAGCGTGAAACCTAGAGAGCGCAAGACCTAGAGAGCAAGAGAGAAAGCACAAGACCTAGAGAGCGCGAGACCTAGAGAGCAAGAGAGAGAGCTCGAGACCTAGAGAGCAAGAGAGAGAGCACGAGACCTAGAGAGTGCAAGATCTAGTGCGAGACCTAGACAGCGCGAGAGAGTGTGAGACCTAGAGAGCAAGAGAGAGAGTGTGAGATCAAGAGAGAGAGCATGAGACCTAGAGAGCAAGAGAGAGAGCGTGAGACCTAGAGAGCAAGAGAGAGAGCATGAGACCTAGAGAGCGAGAGAGCGTGAAACCTAGAGAGGAAGAGAGTGAACGTGGGACCTAGAGAGGAAGGGAGCGAGCATTAGACATAGAGAGCAAGAGCGAGTGTGAGACATAGAGAGCAGGAGAGCGTGTGAGACCCAGAGAGCAAGAGAGAGAGCGTGAGACCTAGAGAGCAAGAGAAACTATTAGACATAGAGCAAGAGAGAGAGCGCGAGACCTAGAGAGCAAGAGAGAGAGCGCGAGACCTAGAGAGCAAGAGAAAGAGCGCGAGACCTAGAGAGCAAGAGAGAGAGCACAAGACCTAGAGAGCAAGAGAGAGAGCACAAGACCTAGAGAGCAAGAGAGAGAGCGCGAGACCTAGAGAGGGCGAGACCTAGAGAGCAAGAGAGAGAGCACAAGACCTAGAGAGCAAGAGAGAGCGCGAGACCTAAAGAGCGCGAGATCCAGAGAGTGCGAGACCTAGAGGGCGCGAGAGAGTGTGAGACCTAGAGAGCAAGCGAGAGAGTGTGAGACCTAGAGAGCAAGCAAGAGAGTGTGAGACCTAGAGAGCAGGAGAGAGAGTGTGAGAGCAAGAGAGAGAGCATGAGACATAGAGAGCAAGAGAGAGAGCACAAGACCCAGAGAGCGTGAGACCTAGAGAGCAAGAGAGAGCGCGAGACCTAGAGAGTGCAAGATCTAGTGCGAGACCTAGACAGCGCGAGAGAGTGTGAGACCTAGAGAGCAAAAGAGAGTGTGAGACCTAGAGAGCAAGAGAGAGAGCGTGAGATCAAGAGAGAGAGCATGAGACCTAGAGAGCAAGAGAGAGAGCGTGAGACCTAGAGAGCAAGAGAGAGAGCGTGAGACCTAGAGAGCAGGAGAGAGAGTGTGAGACCTAGAGAGCAAGAGAGAGAGCGTGAGACCTAGAGAGCAAGAGAGAGAGCGTGAGACCTAGAGAGCAAGAGAGAGAGCGTGAGACCTAGAGAGCAAGAGAGAGAGAGCATGAAACCTAGAGAGGAAGAGAGTGAACGTGGGACCTAGAGAGGAAGGGAGCGAGCATTAGATATAGAGAGCAAGAGCGAGTGTGAGACATAGAGAGCAGGAGAGCGTGTGAGACCTAGAGAGCAAGAGAGAGATCGTGAGACCTAGAGAGCAAGAGAAACTATTAGACATAGAGCAAGAGAGAGAACGCAAGACCTAGAGAGCAAGAGAGAGAGCGCAAGACCTAGAGAGCAAGAGAGAGAGCGCGAGACCTAGAGAGCGCGAGACCTAGAGAGCAAGAGAGAGCAAGAGAGAGAGCGCGAGACCTAGAGAGCAAGAGAGAGAGCGCAAGACCTAGAGAGCAAGAGAGAGAGCGCGAGACCTAGAGAGCGCGAGACCTAGAGAGCAAGAGAGAGCTCGAGACCTAGAGAGCAAGAGAGAGAGCACGAGACCTAGAGAGCAAGAGAGAGAGCGCAAGACTTAGAGAGCAAGAGAGAGAGCGCGAGACCTAGAGAGCGCGAGACCTAGAGAGCAAGAGAGAGAGCGCGAGACCTAGAGAGCAAGAGAGAGAGCGCAAGACCTAGAGAGCAAGAGAGAGAGCGCGAGACCTAGAGAGCGCGAGACCTAGAGAGCAAGAGAGAGCTCGAGACCTAGAGAGCAAGAGAGAGAGCACGAGACCTAGAGAGCAAGAGAGAGCGCGAGACCTAGAGAGCGCGAGATCCAGAGAGTGTGAGACCTAGAGGGCGCGAGAGAGTGTGAGACCTAGAGAGCAAGCGAGAGAGTGTAAGACCTAGAGAGCAAGCGAGAGAGTGTAAGACCTAGAGAGCAAGCAAGAGAGTGTAAGACCTAGAGAGCAAGCAAGAGAGTGTGAGACCTAGAGAGCAGGAGAGAGAGTGTGAGAGCAAGAGAGAGAGCATGAGACATAGAGAGCAAGAGAGAGAGTGTGAGACCTAGAGAGGAAGCGAGTGAACGTGGGACCTAGAGAGGAAGGGAGCGAGCATTAAACATAGAGAGCAAGAGCGAGCGTGAGACATAGAGAGCAGGAGAGCACATGCGACCTAGAGAGCAAGAGGGCAAGAGAGAGAGCGTGAGACCTAGAGAGCAAGAGAGACTATTAGACATAGAGCAAGAGAGATAGCACGAGACCTAGAGAGCAAGAGAGAGAGCGTGAGATCTAGAGAGCGTGAGACCTAGACAGCAAGAGAGAGTGCACGAGATCTAGAGAGCAAGAGAGAGCACGAGACCTAGAGAGCGCGAGATCTAGAGAGTGCGAGACCTAGAGAGGGCGAGAGAGTGTGAGACCTAGAGAGCAAGCGAGAGAGTGTGAGACCTAGAGAGCAAGCGAGAGAGTGTGAGACCTAGAGAGCAAGCGAGAGAGTGTGAGACCTAGAGAGCAAGCGAGAGAGTGTGAGACCTAGAGAGCAAGCGAGAGAGTGTGAGACCTAGAGAGCAAGCGAGAGAGTGTGAGACCTAGAGAGCAAGCGAGAGAGTGTGAGACCTAGAGAGCAAGCGAGAGAGTGTGAGACCTAGAGTCTCGAGAGCAAGCGAGAGAGTGTGAGACCTAGAGGGCAAGCGAGAGAGTGTGAGACCTAGAGGGCAAGAGAGAGAGCGTGAAACCTAGAGAGCAAGAGAGACTATTAGACATAAAGCAAGAGAGAGCACGAGACCTAGAGAGCAAGAGAGAGAGTGTGAGACCTAGAGAGCAGGAGAGAGAGTGTGAGAGCAAGAGAGAGAGCATGAGACATAGAGAGCAAGAGAGAAGAGAGTGAGACCTACAGGGCAAGAGAGAGCGTGAGACCTAGAGAGTAAGAGAGAGAGTGCAAGACCTAGAGAGCAAGAGAGAGCGCGCGAGACCTAGAGAGCGCGAGACCTAGAGAGCAAGAGAGAGAGCTCGAGACCTAGAGAGCAAGAGAGAGAGCATGAGACCTAGAGAGCAAGAGAGAGAGCATGAGACCTAGAGAGCAAGGGAGAGCATGAGACCTAGAGAGCGCGAGAGAGTGCGAGACCTTGAGAGCGCAAGAGATTGTGAGACCTAGAGAGCAAGCGAGAGAGTGTGAGACCTAGAGAACAGGAGAGAGAGTGTGAGAGCAAGAGAAAGAGCATGAGACCTAGAGAGGAAGAGAGTGAACGTGGGACCTATAGAGGAAGGGAGCGAGCATTAAACATAGAGAGCAATAGCGAACGTGAGACATAGAGAGCAGGAGAGTGCGTGAGACATAGAGAGCTATAGGGCAAGAGAGAGAGAGCGTGAGATCTAGAGAGCAAGAGAGACTATTATACATAAAGCAAGAGAGAGCACGAGACCTAGAGAGCAAGAGAGAGAGCGTGAGACCTACAGAGCAAGAGAGAGAGCATGAGACATAGAGAGCAAGAGAGAGAGAGAGCGTGAGACCTACAGAGCAAGAGAGAGAGTGCAAGACCTAGAGAGCAAGAGAGAGCGCGAGACCTAGAGAGCGCGAGACCTAGAGAGCAAGAGAGAGAGAGCTCGAGGCCTAGAGAGCAAGAGAGAGAGCATGAGACCTAGAGAGCAAGAGAGAGCGCAAGACCTAGAGAGCTCAAGAGAGTGCGAGACCTAGAGAGGGCGAGAGATTGTGAGACCTAGAGAGCAAGCGAGAGAGTGTGAGACCTAGAGAGCAAGCGAGAGAGTGTGAGACCTAGAGAGCAGGAGACAGAGTGTGAGAGCAAGAGAGAAAGTGTGAGAGCAAGAGAGAGACCATAAGACCTAGAGAGGAAGAGAGTGAACGTGGGACCTAGAGAGGAAGGGAGCGAGCATTAAACATAGAGAGCAATAGCAAGCATGAGACATAGAAAGCAGGAGAGTGCGTGAGACATAGAGAGCTAGAGGGCAAGAGAGAGAGCGTGAGACTTAGAGAGCAAGAGAGACTATTAGACATAAAGCAAGAGAGAGCACGAGACCTAGAGAGCAAGAGAGAGAGAGCGCGAGACCTAGAGAGCAAGAGAGAGAGCACGAGATCTAGAGAGCAAGCGAGAGCACGAGACCTAGAGAGCGCGAGATCTAGAGAGTGCGAGACCTAGAGAGCGCGAGAGAGAGTGAGACCTAGAGAGCGCGAGATCTAGAGAGTGCGAGACCTAGAGAGCGCGAGAGAGAGTGAGACCTAGAGAGCAAGCGAGAGAGTGTGAGACCTAGAGTCTCGAGAGCAAGCGAGAGAGTGTGAGACCTAGAGAGCAAGCGAGAGAGTGTGAGACCTAGAGGGCAAGAGAGAGAGCGTGAAACCTAGAGAGCAAGAGAGACTATTAGACATAAAGCAAGAGAGAGCACGAGACCTAGAGAGCAAGAGAGAGAGTGTGAGACCTAGAGAGCAGGAGAGAGAGTGTGAGAGCAAGAGAGAGAGCATGAGACATAGAGAGCAAGAGAGAAGAGAGTGAGACCTACAGGGCAAGAGAGAGCGTGAGACCTAGAGAGTAAGAGAGAGAGTGCAAGACCTAGAGAGCAAGAGAGAGCGCGCGAGACCTAGAGAGCGCGAGACCTAGAGAGCAAGAGAGAGAGCTCGAGACCTAGAGAGCAAGAGAGAGAGCATGAGACCTAGAGAGCAAGAGAGAGAGCATGAGACCTAGAGAGCAAGGGAGAGCATGAGACCTAGAGAGCGCGAGAGAGTGCGAGACCTTGAGAGCGCAAGAGATTGTGAGACCTAGAGAGCAAGCGAGAGAGTGTGAGACCTAGAGAACAGGAGAGAGAGTGTGAGAGCAAGAGAAAGAGCATGAGACCTAGAGAGGAAGAGAGTGAACGTGGGACCTATAGAGGAAGGGAGCGAGCATTAAACATAGAGAGCAATAGCGAACGTGAGACATAGAGAGCAGGAGAGTGCGTGAGACATAGAGAGCTATAGGGCAAGAGAGAGAGAGCGTGAGATCTAGAGAGCAAGAGAGACTATTATACATAAAGCAAGAGAGAGCACGAGACCTAGAGAGCAAGAGAGAGAGCGTGAGACCTACAGAGCAAGAGAGAGAGCATGAGACATAGAGAGCAAGAGAGAGAGAGAGCGTGAGACCTACAGAGCAAGAGAGAGAGTGCAAGACCTAGAGAGCAAGAGAGAGCGCGAGACCTAGAGAGCGCGAGACCTAGAGAGCAAGAGAGAGAGAGCTCGAGGCCTAGAGAGCAAGAGAGAGAGCATGAGACCTAGAGAGCAAGAGAGAGCGCAAGACCTAGAGAGCTCAAGAGAGTGCGAGACCTAGAGAGGGCGAGAGATTGTGAGACCTAGAGAGCAAGCGAGAGAGTGTGAGACCTAGAGAGCAAGCGAGAGAGTGTGAGACCTAGAGAGCAGGAGACAGAGTGTGAGAGCAAGAGAGAAAGTGTGAGAGCAAGAGAGAGACCATAAGACCTAGAGAGGAAGAGAGTGAACGTGGGACCTAGAGAGGAAGGGAGCGAGCATGGGACCTAGAGAGGAAGGGAGCGAGCATTAAACATAGAGAGCAATAGCAAGCATGAGACATAGAAAGCAGGAGAGTGCGTGAGACATAGAGAGCTAGAGGGCAAGAGAGAGAGCGTGAGACTTAGAGAGCAAGAGAGACTATTAGACATAAAGCAAGAGAGAGCACGAGACCTAGAGAGCAAGAGAGAGAGCGCGAGACCTAGAGAGCAAGAGAGAGAGCACGAGATCTAGAGAGCAAGCGAGAGCACGAGACCTAGAGAGCGCGAGATCTAGAGAGTGCGAGACCTAGAGAGCGCGAGAGAGAGTGAGACCTAGAGAGCGCGAGATCTAGAGAGTGCGAGACCTAGAGAGCGCGAGAGAGAGTGAGACCTAGAGAGCAGGAGAGAGAGTGTGAGAGCAAGAGAGAGAGCATGAGACATAGAGAGCAAGAGAGAGAGAGAGTGAGACCTACAGGGCAAGAGAGAGCATGAGACCTAGAGAGCAAGAGAGCGCGAGACCTAGAGAGCAAGAGAGAGAGCACGAGATCTAGAGAGCAAGCGAGAGCACGAGACCTAGAGAGCGCGAGACCTAGAGAGCGCGAGACCTAGAGAGCAAGAGAGAGAGAGCTCGAGGCCTAGAGAGCAAGAGAGAGAGCATGAGACCTAGAGAGCAAGAGAGAGCGCAAGACCTAGAGAGCTCAAGAGAGTGCGAGACCTAGAGAGGGCGAGAGATTGTGAGACCTAGAGAGCAAGCGAGAGAGTGTGAGACCTAGAGAGCAAGCGAGAGAGTGTGAGACCTAGAGAGCAGGAGACAGAGTGTGAGAGCAAGAGAGAAAGTGTGAGAGCAAGAGAGAGACCATAAGACCTAGAGAGGAAGAGAGTGAACGTGGGACCTAGAGAGGAAGGGAGCGAGCATTAAACATAGAGAGCAATAGCAAGCATGAGACATAGAAAGCAGGAGAGTGCGTGAGACATAGAGAGCTAGAGGGCAAGAGAGAGAGCGTGAGACTTAGAGAGCAAGAGAGACTATTAGACATAAAGCAAGAGAGAGCACGAGACCTAGAGAGCAAGAGAGAGAGAGCGCGAGACCTAGAGAGCAAGAGAGAGAGCACGAGATCTAGAGAGCAAGCGAGAGCACGAGACCTAGAGAGCGCGAGATCTAGAGAGTGCGAGACCTAGAGAGTGCGAGATCTAGAGAGTGCGAGACCTAGAGAGCGCGAGAGAGAGTGAGACCTAGAGAGCAAGCGAGAGAGTGTGAGACCTAGAGTCTCGAGAGCAAGCGAGAGAGTGTGAGACCTAGAGAGCAAGCGAGAGAGTGTGAGACCTAGAGGGCAAGAGAGAGAGTGTGAAACCTAGAGAGCAAGAGAGACTATTAGACATAAAGCAAGAGAGAGCACGAGACCTAGAGAGCAAGAGAGAGAGTGTGAGACCTAGAGAGCAGGAGAGAGAGTGTGAGAGCAAGAGAGAGAGCATGAGACATAGAGAGCAAGAGAGAAGAGAGTGAGACCTACAGGGCAAGAGAGAGCGTGAGACCTAGAGAGTAAGAGAGAGAGTGCAAGACCTAGAGAGCAAGAGAGAGCGCGCGAGACCTAGAGAGCGCGAGACCTAGAGAGCAAGAGAGAGAGCTCGAGACCTAGAGAGCAAGAGAGAGAGCATGAGACCTAGAGAGCAAGAGAGAGAGCATGAGACCTAGAGAGCAAGGGAGAGCATGAGACCTAGAGAGCGCGAGAGAGTGCGAGACCTTGAGAGCGCAAGAGATTGTGAGACCTAGAGAGCAAGCGAGAGAGTGTGAGACCTAGAGAACAGGAGAGAGAGTGTGAGAGCAAGAGAAAGAGCATGAGACCTAGAGAGGAAGAGAGTGAACGTGGGACCTATAGAGGAAGGGAGCGAGCATTAAACATAGAGAGCAATAGCGAACGTGAGACATAGAGAGCAGGAGAGTGCGTGAGACATAGAGAGCTATAGGGCAAGAGAGAGAGAGCGTGAGATCTAGAGAGCAAGAGAGACTATTATACATAAAGCAAGAGAGAGCACGAGACCTAGAGAGCAAGAGAGAGAGCGTGAGACCTACAGAGCAAGAGAGAGAGCATGAGACATAGAGAGCAAGAGAGAGAGAGAGCGTGAGACCTACAGAGCAAGAGAGAGAGTGCAAGACCTAGAGAGCAAGAGAGAGCGCGAGACCTAGAGAGCGTGAGACCTAGAGAGCAAGAGAGAGAGAGCTCGAGGCCTAGAGAGCAAGAGAGAGAGCATGAGACCTAGAGAGCAAGAGAGAGCGCAAGACCTAGAGAGCTCAAGAGAGTGCGAGACCTAGAGAGGGCGAGAGATTGTGAGACCTAGAGAGCAAGCGAGAGAGTGTGAGACCTAGAGAGCAAGCGAGAGAGTGTGAGACCTAGAGAGCAGGAGACAGAGTGTGAGAGCAAGAGAGAAAGTGTGAGAGCAAGAGAGAGACCATAAGACCTAGAGAGGAAGAGAGTGAACGTGGGACCTAGAGAGGAAGGGAGCGAGCATTAAACATAGAGAGCAATAGCAAGCATGAGACATAGAAAGCAGGAGAGTGCGTGAGACATAGAGAGCTAGAGGGCAAGAGAGAGAGCGTGAGACTTAGAGAGCAAGAGAGACTATTAGACATAAAGCAAGAGAGAGCACGAGACCTAGAGAGCAAGAGAGAGAGCGCGAGACCTAGAGAGCAAGAGAGAGAGCACGAGATCTAGAGAGCAAGCGAGAGCACGAGACCTAGAGAGCGCGAGATCTAGAGAGTGCGAGACCTAGAGAGCGCGAGAGAGAGTGAGACCTAGAGAGCGCGAGATCTAGAGAGTGCGAGACCTAGAGAGCGCGAGAGAGAGTGAGACCTAGAGAGCAGGAGAGAGAGTGTGAGAGCAAGAGAGAGAGCATGAGACATAGAGAGCAAGAGAGAGAGAGAGTGAGACCTACAGGGCAAGAGAGAGCATGAGACCTAGAGAGCAAGAGAGCGCGAGACCTAGAGAGCAAGAGAGAGAGCACGAGATCTAGAGAGCAAGCGAGAGCACGAGACCTAGAGAGCGCGAGACCTAGAGAGCGCGAGACCTAGAGAGCAAGAGAGAGAGAGCTCGAGGCCTAGAGAGCAAGAGAGAGAGCATGAGACCTAGAGAGCAAGAGAGAGCGCAAGACCTAGAGAGCTCAAGAGAGTGCGAGACCTAGAGAGGGCGAGAGATTGTGAGACCTAGAGAGCAAGCGAGAGAGTGTGAGACCTAGAGAGCAAGCGAGAGAGTGTGAGACCTAGAGAGCAGGAGACAGAGTGTGAGAGCAAGAGAGAAAGTGTGAGAGCAAGAGAGAGACCATAAGACCTAGAGAGGAAGAGAGTGAACGTGGGACCTAGAGAGGAAGGGAGCGAGCATTAAACATAGAGAGCAATAGCAAGCATGAGACATAGAAAGCAGGAGAGTGCGTGAGACATAGAGAGCTAGAGGGCAAGAGAGAGAGCGTGAGACTTAGAGAGCAAGAGAGACTATTAGACATAAAGCAAGAGAGAGCACGAGACCTAGAGAGCAAGAGAGAGAGCGCGAGACCTAGAGAGCAAGAGAGAGAGCACGAGATCTAGAGAGCAAGCGAGAGCACGAGACCTAGAGAGCGCGAGATCTAGAGAGTGCGAGACCTAGAGAGCGCGAGAGAGAGTGAGACCTAGAGAGCGCGAGATCTAGAGAGTGCGAGACCTAGAGAGCGCGAGAGAGAGTGAGACCTAGAGAGCAGGAGAGAGAGTGTGAGAGCAAGAGAGAGAGCATGAGACATAGAGAGCAAGAGAGAGAGAGAGTGAGACCTACAGGGCAAGAGAGAGCATGAGACCTAGAGAGCAAGAGAGCGCGAGACCTAGAGAGCAAGAGAGAGAGCACGAGATCTAGAGAGCAAGCGAGAGCACGAGACCTAGAGAGCGCGAGATCTAGAGAGTGCGAGACCTAGAGAGCGTGAGAGAGAGTGAGACCTAGAGAGCGCGAGATCTAGAGAGTGCGAGACCTAGAGAGCGCGAGAGAGAGTGAGACCTAGAGAGCAGGAGAGAGAGTGTGAGAGCAAGAGAGAGAGCATGAGACATAGAGAGCAAGAGAGAGAGAGAGTGAGACCTACAGGGCAAGAGAGAGCATGAGACCTAGAGAGCAAGAGAGCGTGAGACCTAGAGAGCAAGAGAGGGAGCCTGAGACCAAGAGAGAAAGCGTGAGACCTAGAGAGCAGGAGAGGGAGCATGAGACCAAGAGAGAGAGAACGTGAGACCAAGAGAGAGAGAACGTGAGACCAAGAGAGAGAGAACGTGAGACCTAGAGAGCAGGAGAGGGAGCGTGAGACCAAGAGAGAGAGAACGTGAGACCTAGAGAGCAGGAGAGGGAGCGTGAGACCAAGAGAGAGAGAACGTGAGACCTAGAGAGCAGGAGAGGGAGCGTGAGACCAAGAGAGAGAGAGCGTGAGACCTAGAGAGCAAGAGAGGGAGCGTGAGACCAAGAGAGAGAGAGCGTGAGACCTAGAGAGCAAGAGTAAAAAAAGGGGGGGTAAGGTTTGCACTATGGGGACAGAAAAAACTTTTTTTAAATAAAGAAGAGGCGAAAAATTAAATCACATATGTAAAGAAGGGAGGCTGCCACTGGCTCCAGACGACGTCCAATGACGAAACACGTAGGGCGTGGCCTAACGTGTACACACTCTCTCTCAAAAGGCGGCGGCGGTCTTTGTATTTTACAAACGTTTTTTACCTCTGGTCTATGTGAGTAGCCACTTTTGAATGTAATAAAGGCATTAATCTTAAACAGTACTACATTATGGCTGTTTTATTTTTTATGTAAACATGAGGAAATGAGGAGTAACTGAATATTAACCGGACCAGCTTTATACAGCGACACAGGGGCTCACACTGTGGAGGCGAGTTAACCCCTGCAGGGGCAGGGGAGCTGGTGAGTGCGGCAATTTGTCCTATGCACGAAAAACGCACCGGTTGTAATTCAGGATACACCAGGCACTGAGCACAATGCCACTTTGATTGAATTTCTGTGGAATTTTTTGAAGACTTTTTTAGCTTTTTCTTAATAATTCTAAATGGACTTTATTTTATTGTTTTGGAATGAATTCTATTGTGTGAAGATGATACAAGTTTCATAGGCTTTATATGCACGTATTTTGCACCAAAGCACATAAGCACTTTCGATTGCACATAGCTGTGAAATATAGAGTATTTTTAATTTTTCAATAATTTTCCAAAAATTTTTTCATATATTTTTTTTCAGTATTTTTCAGTATTTTGTAACATTTTTTGTTTTTATTTACCACCTGTAATTTGCACTGTGATAATCACATAGGAGTTTACGTAGTATTAGCACTTTAAGAAGGCTGTTATTAATTTCAGCATTTGTAATTCATATGTAGTATGCATTTCATGTGCTCTCACAGGAGAGCGCCATAGCTACCACCTTAATATTTACTAGAGAGCAAGAGAGACTATTATACATAGAGCAAGATAGAGAGCGTGAGACTTAGAGAGCAAGAGAGAGAGAGCGATATCTAGAGAGTACGAGACCTAGAGAGCAAGAGAGGGAGCGCGAGACCTAGAGAGCAAGAGAGGGAGCTCGCGACCTAGAGAGCAAGAGAGGGAGCATGAGACCTAGAGAGAGAGAGAGCGTGAGACCAAAAGAGAGAGAGCGCGAGACCTAGAGAGCAAGAGAGAGAGCGCAAAACCTAGAGAGCAAGAGAGAGAGAGCGTGAGACCTAGAGAGCAAGAGAGAAAGCAAGAGAGAGAGAGCGTGAGACAGAGCAAGAGAGAGAGCATAAGACCTAGAGAGCAAGAGAGAGAGCGTGACACCTACAGAGAGAGAGCGTGAGACCTAGAGAGCCAGAGAGAGAGAGCGAGACTTAGAGAGCGAGAGAGATAGAGAGCGTGAGACCTAGAGAGCCAGAGAGAGAGCGTGAGACCTATAGAGCAAGAGAGAGAGCGTGAGACCTAGAGTGCAAGAGAGAGTGTGAGACCTAGAGAGCAAGAGAGTGAGTGTGAGACGGAGCAAGAGAGAGTAAGACCTAGAGAGCAAGAGAGAGTGTGAGACCTAGAGAGCAAGAGTGAGTGTGAGATGGAGCAAGAGAGAGTGAGAGACCTAGAGAGCAAGAGAGAGCATGATACCTAGAGAGCAAGAGAGCATAACACCTGGAGAGCAAGAGAGGGAACGTGAGACCTAGAGAGCAAGAGAGAGCGTGAGACCTAGAGAGCAAGAGAGAGCGTGAGACCTAGAGAGCAAGAGAGAGCGTGAGACCTAGAGAGCAAGAGAGAGAGTGTGAGACGGAGGAAAAGAGAGTGAGACCTAGAGAGCGACAGAGAGTGTGAGACCTAGAGAGCAAGAGAGTGAGTGTGAGACGGAGCAAGAGAGAGTGAGAGACCTAGAGAGCCAGAGAGAGCATGAGACCTAGAGAGCAAGAGAGAGCATGAGACCTAGAGAGCAAGAGAGAGCATGAGACCTAGAGAGCAAGAGAGAGCATGAGACCTAGAGAGCAAGAGAGGGAACGTGAGACCTAGAGAGCAAGAGAGAGAGCGTGAGACCTAGAGAGCAAGAGAGGGAGCATGAGACCTAGAGATTGAGAGAGGGAGCATGACACCTAGAGAGCAAGAGAGAGAGCGTGAGACCTAGAGAGCAAGAGAGAGAGCGTGAGACCTATAGAGCAAGAGAGAGAGCGCAAGACCTAGAGAGCAAGAGAGAGAGCGCAAGACATAGAGAGCAAGAGAGAGAGCGCAAGACGTAGAGAGCAAGAGAGCATGTGAGACCTACAGAGCAAGAGAGAGTGTGAGACCTAGAGAGTGCGAGACCTAGAGAGCGCGAGAGAGAGTGAGACCTAGAGAGCGCGAGATCTAGAGAGTGCGAGACCTAGAGAGCGCGAGAGAGAGTGAGACCTAGAGAGCAAGCGAGAGAGTGTGAGACCTAGAGTCTCGAGAGCAAGCGAGAGAGTGTGAGACCTAGAGAGCAAGCGAGAGAGTGTGAGACCTAGAGGGCAAGAGAGAGAGCGTGAAACCTAGAGAGCAAGAGAGACTATTAGACATAAAGCAAGAGAGAGCACGAGACCTAGAGAGCAAGAGAGAGAGTGTGAGACCTAGAGAGCAGGAGAGAGAGTGTGAGAGCAAGAGAGAGAGCATGAGACATAGAGAGCAAGAGAGAAGAGAGTGAGACCTACAGGGCAAGAGAGAGCGTGAGACCTAGAGAGTAAGAGAGAGAGTGCAAGACCTAGAGAGCAAGAGAGAGCGCGCGAGACCTAGAGAGCGCGAGACCTAGAGAGCAAGAGAGAGAGCTCGAGACCTAGAGAGCAAGAGAGAGAGCATGAGACCTAGAGAGCAAGAGAGAGAGCATGAGACCTAGAGAGCAAGGGAGAGCATGAGACCTAGAGAGCGCGAGAGAGTGCGAGACCTTGAGAGCGCAAGAGATTGTGAGACCTAGAGAGCAAGCGAGAGAGTGTGAGACCTAGAGAACAGGAGAGAGAGTGTGAGAGCAAGAGAAAGAGCATGAGACCTAGAGAGGAAGAGAGTGAACGTGGGACCTATAGAGGAAGGGAGCGAGCATTAAACATAGAGAGCAATAGCGAACGTGAGACATAGAGAGCAGGAGAGTGCGTGAGACATAGAGAGCTATAGGGCAAGAGAGAGAGAGCGTGAGATCTAGAGAGCAAGAGAGACTATTATACATAAAGCAAGAGAGAGCACGAGACCTAGAGAGCAAGAGAGAGAGCGTGAGACCTACAGAGCAAGAGAGAGAGCATGAGACATAGAGAGCAAGAGAGAGAGAGAGCGTGAGACCTACAGAGCAAGAGAGAGAGTGCAAGACCTAGAGAGCAAGAGAGAGCGCGAGACCTAGAGAGCGCGAGACCTAGAGAGCAAGAGAGAGAGAGCTCGAGGCCTAGAGAGCAAGAGAGAGAGCATGAGACCTAGAGAGCAAGAGAGAGCGCAAGACCTAGAGAGCTCAAGAGAGTGCGAGACCTAGAGAGGGCGAGAGATTGTGAGACCTAGAGAGCAAGCGAGAGAGTGTGAGACCTAGAGAGCAAGCGAGAGAGTGTGAGACCTAGAGAGCAGGAGACAGAGTGTGAGAGCAAGAGAGAAAGTGTGAGAGCAAGAGAGAGACCATAAGACCTAGAGAGGAAGAGAGTGAACGTGGGACCTAGAGAGGAAGGGAGCGAGCATTAAACATAGAGAGCAATAGCAAGCATGAGACATAGAAAGCAGGAGAGTGCGTGAGACATAGAGAGCTAGAGGGCAAGAGAGAGAGCGTGAGACTTAGAGAGCAAGAGAGACTATTAGACATAAAGCAAGAGAGAGCACGAGACCTAGAGAGCAAGAGAGAGAGCGCGAGACCTAGAGAGCAAGAGAGAGAGCACGAGATCTAGAGAGCAAGCGAGAGCACGAGACCTAGAGAGCGCGAGATCTAGAGAGTGCGAGACCTAGAGAGCGCGAGAGAGAGTGAGACCTAGAGAGCGCGAGATCTAGAGAGTGCGAGACCTAGAGAGCGCGAGAGAGAGTGAGACCTAGAGAGCAGGAGAGAGAGTGTGAGAGCAAGAGAGAGAGCATGAGACATAGAGAGCAAGAGAGAGAGAGAGTGAGACCTACAGGGCAAGAGAGAGCATGAGACCTAGAGAGCAAGAGAGCGCGAGACCTAGAGAGCAAGAGAGAGAGCACGAGATCTAGAGAGCAAGCGAGAGCACGAGACCTAGAGAGCGCGAGACCTAGAGAGCGCGAGACCTAGAGAGCAAGAGAGAGAGAGCTCGAGGCCTAGAGAGCAAGAGAGAGAGCATGAGACCTAGAGAGCAAGAGAGAGCGCAAGACCTAGAGAGCTCAAGAGAGTGCGAGACCTAGAGAGGGCGAGAGATTGTGAGACCTAGAGAGCAAGCGAGAGAGTGTGAGACCTAGAGAGCAAGCGAGAGAGTGTGAGACCTAGAGAGCAGGAGACAGAGTGTGAGAGCAAGAGAGAAAGTGTGAGAGCAAGAGAGAGACCATAAGACCTAGAGAGGAAGAGAGTGAACGTGGGACCTAGAGAGGAAGGGAGCGAGCATTAAACATAGAGAGCAATAGCAAGCATGAGACATAGAAAGCAGGAGAGTGCGTGAGACATAGAGAGCTAGAGGGCAAGAGAGAGAGCGTGAGACTTAGAGAGCAAGAGAGACTATTAGACATAAAGCAAGAGAGAGCACGAGACCTAGAGAGCAAGAGAGAGAGCGCGAGACCTAGAGAGCAAGAGAGAGAGCACGAGATCTAGAGAGCAAGCGAGAGCACGAGACCTAGAGAGCGCGAGATCTAGAGAGTGCGAGACCTAGAGAGCGCGAGAGAGAGTGAGACCTAGAGAGCGCGAGATCTAGAGAGTGCGAGACCTAGAGAGCGCGAGAGAGAGTGAGACCTAGAGAGCAGGAGAGAGAGTGTGAGAGCAAGAGAGAGAGCATGAGACATAGAGAGCAAGAGAGAGAGAGAGTGAGACCTACAGGGCAAGAGAGAGCATGAGACCTAGAGAGCAAGAGAGCGCGAGACCTAGAGAGCAAGAGAGAGAGCACGAGATCTAGAGAGCAAGCGAGAGCACGAGACCTAGAGAGCGCGAGATCTAGAGAGTGCGAGACCTAGAGAGCGTGAGAGAGAGTGAGACCTAGAGAGCGCGAGATCTAGAGAGTGCGAGACCTAGAGAGCGCGAGAGAGAGTGAGACCTAGAGAGCAGGAGAGAGAGTGTGAGAGCAAGAGAGAGAGCATGAGACATAGAGAGCAAGAGAGAGAGAGAGTGAGACCTACAGGGCAAGAGAGAGCATGAGACCTAGAGAGCAAGAGAGCGTGAGACCTAGAGAGCAAGAGAGGGAGCCTGAGACCAAGAGAGAAAGCGTGAGACCTAGAGAGCAGGAGAGGGAGCATGAGACCAAGAGAGAGAGAACGTGAGACCAAGAGAGAGAGAACGTGAGACCAAGAGAGAGAGAACGTGAGACCTAGAGAGCAGGAGAGGGAGCGTGAGACCAAGAGAGAGAGAACGTGAGACCTAGAGAGCAGGAGAGGGAGCGTGAGACCAAGAGAGAGAGAACGTGAGACCTAGAGAGCAGGAGAGGGAGCGTGAGACCAAGAGAGAGAGAGCGTGAGACCTAGAGAGCAAGAGAGGGAGCGTGAGACCAAGAGAGAGAGAGCGTGAGACCTAGAGAGCAAGAGTAAAAAAAGGGGGGGTAAGGTTTGCACTATGGGGACAGAAAAAACTTTTTTTAAATAAAGAAGAGGCGAAAAATTAAATCACATATGTAAAGAAGGGAGGCTGCCACTGGCTCCAGACGACGTCCAATGACGAAACACGTAGGGCGTGGCCTAACGTGTACACACTCTCTCTCAAAAGGCGGCGGCGGTCTTTGTATTTTACAAACGTTTTTTACCTCTGGTCTATGTGAGTAGCCACTTTTGAATGTAATAAAGGCATTAATCTTAAACAGTACTACATTATGGCTGTTTTATTTTTTATGTAAACATGAGGAAATGAGGAGTAACTGAATATTAACCGGACCAGCTTTATACAGCGACACAGGGGCTCACACTGTGGAGGCGAGTTAACCCCTGCAGGGGCAGGGGAGCTGGTGAGTGCGGCAATTTGTCCTATGCACGAAAAACGCACCGGTTGTAATTCAGGATACACCAGGCACTGAGCACAATGCCACTTTGATTGAATTTCTGTGGAATTTTTTGAAGACTTTTTTAGCTTTTTCTTAATAATTCTAAATGGACTTTATTTTATTGTTTTGGAATGAATTCTATTGTGTGAAGATGATACAAGTTTCATAGGCTTTATATGCACGTATTTTGCACCAAAGCACATAAGCACTTTCGATTGCACATAGCTGTGAAATATAGAGTATTTTTAATTTTTCAATAATTTTCCAAAAATTTTTTCATATATTTTTTTTCAGTATTTTTCAGTATTTTGTAACATTTTTTGTTTTTATTTACCACCTGTAATTTGCACTGTGATAATCACATAGGAGTTTACGTAGTATTAGCACTTTAAGAAGGCTGTTATTAATTTCAGCATTTGTAATTCATATGTAGTATGCATTTCATGTGCTCTCACAGGAGAGCGCCATAGCTACCACCTTAATATTTACTAGAGAGCAAGAGAGACTATTATACATAGAGCAAGATAGAGAGCGTGAGACTTAGAGAGCAAGAGAGAGAGAGCGATATCTAGAGAGTACGAGACCTAGAGAGCAAGAGAGGGAGCGCGAGACCTAGAGAGCAAGAGAGGGAGCTCGCGACCTAGAGAGCAAGAGAGGGAGCATGAGACCTAGAGAGAGAGAGAGCGTGAGACCAAAAGAGAGAGAGCGCGAGACCTAGAGAGCAAGAGAGAGAGCGCAAAACCTAGAGAGCAAGAGAGAGAGAGCGTGAGACCTAGAGAGCAAGAGAGAAAGCAAGAGAGAGAGAGCGTGAGACAGAGCAAGAGAGAGAGCATAAGACCTAGAGAGCAAGAGAGAGAGCGTGACACCTACAGAGAGAGAGCGTGAGACCTAGAGAGCCAGAGAGAGAGAGCGAGACTTAGAGAGCGAGAGAGATAGAGAGCGTGAGACCTAGAGAGCCAGAGAGAGAGCGTGAGACCTATAGAGCAAGAGAGAGAGCGTGAGACCTAGAGTGCAAGAGAGAGTGTGAGACCTAGAGAGCAAGAGAGTGAGTGTGAGACGGAGCAAGAGAGAGTAAGACCTAGAGAGCAAGAGAGAGTGTGAGACCTAGAGAGCAAGAGAGTGAGTGTGAGATGGAGCAAGAGAGAGTGAGAGACCTAGAGAGCAAGAGAGAGCATGATACCTAGAGAGCAAGAGAGCATAACACCTAGAGAGCAAGAGAGGGAACGTGAGACCTAGAGAGCAAGAGAGAGCGTGAGACCTAGAGAGCAAGAGAGAGCGTGAGACCTAGAGAGCAAGAGAGAGCGTGAGACCTAGAGAGCAAGAGAGAGAGTGTGAGACGGAGGAAAAGAGAGTGAGACCTAGAGAGCGACAGAGAGTGTGAGACCTAGAGAGCAAGAGAGTGAGTGTGAGACGGAGCAAGAGAGAGTGAGAGACCTAGAGAGCCAGAGAGAGCATGAGACCTAGAGAGCAAGAGAGAGCATGAGACCTAGAGAGCAAGAGAGAGCATGAGACCTAGAGAGCAAGAGAGAGCATGAGACCTAGAGAGCAAGAGAGGGAACGTGAGACCTAGAGAGCAAGAGAGAGAGCGTGAGACCTAGAGAGCAAGAGAGGGAGCATGAGACCTAGAGATTGAGAGAGGGAGCATGACACCTAGAGAGCAAGAGAGAGAGCGTGAGACCTAGAGAGCAAGAGAGAGAGCGTGAGACCTATAGAGCAAGAGAGAGAGCGCAAGACCTAGAGAGCAAGAGAGAGAGCGCAAGACATAGAGAGCAAGAGAGAGAGCGCAAGACGTAGAGAGCAAGAGAGCATGTGAGACCTACAGAGCAAGAGAGAGTGTGAGACCTAGAGAGCAAGAGAGAAAGCAAGAGAGACAGAGCGTGAGACCGAGAGCAAGAGAGAGCGTGCAAGATCTAGAGAGCAAGAGAGCACGCGAGACCTAGAGAGCAAGAGAGTGCGTGAGACCTAGAGCGCAAGAGAGCGCGCACGAGACCTAGAGAGCGCGCGAGACCTAGAGAGCAAGAGAGTTCGCTAAACCTAGAGAGCAAGAGAGAGATCGTGAGACCTAGAGAGCAAGAGAGAAAGCAAGAGAGAGAGAGCGTGAGACAGAGCAAGAGAGAGAGCATGAGACCTAGAGAGCAAGAGAGAGAGCATGAGACCTAGAGAGCGAGAGAGAGAGTGTGAGCGCAAGAGAGAGTGAGAGACCTAGAGAGCAAAAGAGAGAGCGCGAGTCCTAGAGAGCAAGAGAGAGAGCGCGAGACCTAGAGAGCAAGAGAGCGCGCGAGATGTAGAGAGCAAGAGAGAGAGAGAGCAGGAGACCTAGAGAGCGCGCGAGACCTAGAGAGCAAGAGAGCGCGCGAGACCTAAAGAGCAAGAGAGCGAGCGAGACCTAGAGAGCAAGAGGGCGCGCAAGACCTAGAGAGCAAGAGAGCGTGCGAAACCTAGAGAGCAAGAGAGAGATCGTGAGACCTAGAGAGAAAGCAAGAGAGAGAGCGTGAGACAGAGCAAGAGAGAGAGCATGAGACCTAGAGAGCAAGAGAGAGAGCATGAGATCTAGAGAGCAAGAGAGAGAGAGTGTGAGCGCAAGAGAGAGTGAGAGACCTAGAGAGCAAGAGAGCGCGAGACGTAGAGAGCAAGAGAGAGAGCACGAGACCTAGAGAGCAAGAGAGGGAACGTGAGACCTAGAGAGCAAGAGAGAGCATGAGACCAAGAGAGCAAGAGAGGGAGCGTGAGACAGAGCAAGAGAGAGCGTGAGACCTAGAGAGCGACAGAGAGAGTGTGAGAGCAAGAGAGAGCGTGAGACATACTGTAAAGTAAAATAATACTTTTTAAGGTTAGTTTTGAACTTTCATCCTCTAGTTTGAGATCATATCCCCCCATTCTTCATCTTAGCTTCATACTGAAAATCCTGCCCTCCTGAACCTTATTTACACCCTTCACCGACTTAAAGGTCCCAATCATGTCCATCCTTTCCCTTCTTTCCTCCAGACTACATATGAGGTTCCCGAATTCTCTCCTGATATGTTTTATCCCTCGGACCTTTCACCATTTCTGTTGTCCTTCTCTAGACTCGTTATCATCACTATCTTTATGTACAGTAAGTCAGCTCACCAGAACTGGACACACCATTCTAAAT
The DNA here is from genome assembly GCF_037356315.1 of Lithobates pipiens. Lineage (NCBI taxonomy): Eukaryota > Metazoa > Chordata > Amphibia > Anura > Ranidae > Lithobates > Lithobates pipiens. The sequence goes on along the minus strand of NW_027507764.1, from coordinate 10,228,159 downwards.
GCGGTCTCACTAAAGATCTATATAGAGGAATCAGGACCTCCTTCCTCCTGATGGTGACCCCTCTAGTCATAACTTAAGGTTATCACCATAGGGGTCACCAGCAGGAGGAAGGAGGTCCTGATTCCTCTATATAGATCTTTATATCACTAGAGGGGTCACCAGCAGGAGGAAGGAGGTCCTGATTCCTCTATATAGATCTTTATATCACTAGAGGGGTCACCAGCAGGAGGAAGGAGGTCCCGATTCCTCTATATAGATCTTTAAATTACTAGAGGGGTCACCAGCAGGAGGAAGGAGGTCCTGATTCCTCTATATAGATCTTTATATCATTAGAGGGGTCACCAGCAGGAGGAAGGAGGTCCTGATTCCTCTATATAGATCTTCATATCACTAGAGGGGTCACCAGCAGGAGGAAGGAGGTCCTGATTCCTCTATATAGATCTTCATATCACTAGAGGGGTCACCAGCAGGAGGAAGGAGGTCCCGATTCCTCTATATAGATCTTTATATCACTAGAGGGGTCACCAGCAGGAGGAAGGAGGTCCTGATTCCTCTATATAGATCTTCATATCACTAGAGGAGTCACCAGCAGGAGGAAAGAGGTCCCGATTCCTCTATATAGATCTTTATATCATTAGAGGGGTCACCAGCAGGAGGAAGGAGGTCCTGATTCCTCTATATAGATCTTCATATCACTAGAGGGGTCACCAGCAGGAGGAAAGAGGTCCTGATTCCTCTATATAGATCTTTATATCATTAGAGGGGTCACCAGCAGGAGGAAGGAGGTCCTGATTCCTCTATATAGATCTTCATATCACTAGAGGGATCTCCAGCAGCAGGAAGGAGGTTCTCATTCCTCATCACTAGAGGGATCTCCAGCAAGAGGTAGGAGGTCCTCATTCATCTATATAGATTTTTCGTTCAATCCAACACATTTCAGAAGTTCAACGGGTCCTTCATCAGGGCTTGGTGCTGATGACTGATAGAACGGGGGGTGGGGGGGGATCTTTATGGATAATTACTATGATTGCAGACGCTGGTTAAGGTTGGGCTGGAGCGATAATATTAATTACCTCTCAGGATCCCTCCAATTCTATCAATCCAGTACATACTTTGACGGTTCCAAGCCCAGACGAAGGACCATTTGAACCCCTGAAATGTGTTAGAGTTTTTTTAGACATAGGCGTCTGAATTAAATTTAATCTGGACTTGCATATATATATATATATATATATATATATATATATATATATATATATATATATATATATTGCATCAGCTTTCCTTCTTGCACGCCCAGCCCACAGAGAGTTAAACCAGTGATGTCAGAGTGTCGCACCTCTGGTCACAGCGGATGTTGGCGTATTACCTGTTGGGATAGCGGCGAGGGGAAAGTGCGTAGTGAAGGTCTGATGGGACTTTGTTTTGTATGACATATTTATGAGATGATGTCTGTAGTAAGAGCGAAGAACCACAAGAAAACATCAGCTTGTGGATTTGGCCCTTTTCGGGTCCGAGTCCCCCCCTTTATTTTGGGGTCACCAATTCAGCTCCCCCGCTAGCCGTTTTTACCGCAATCTTCTACTGCGTTTTATCGGGTTATAATCTGTGTACAGCCTCCACGTCAATACAGGAAATACATCTCCTGCCAGATCTGATCAATGTCTGTTCTTGCTGCCAACGCGCTCTACCGGCGCATTCCGGCTCCAAAGGAAAAGACGGTTCTGATTTTTGTCCCACGAAGGAAACAAATATAAAAAAAATTTCAAGGGAACTTCAGCTTCTTAGGCTTTAGAAAAGTTTCAGTTTTACTTCAAGGCGACTTCTATCCGGCCTGAGCCCATAGACTTTAATGGAAGTCGCCTCCAAGTCAGAGCTTTGTCTATATTTGGATCCGAAATTACAGGAATGTTCCCTACAGTGAAGCCCCTCCCACGCTTCAAAGTCGCATCAAAGTAGTACTCAAGTCGCCAGCATATCGCCAGGAAGCCGCCTGGCAAAGTCGCGCCGTAAGTCGTGCGGCTTTCAGGTCGCTGTAGTGTGAAAATACAAGCCTTACCATCTCTTAAGAAAACAAAATGTAGGGCTTATTCAGAACTGTGTGTTTGCGGTGGGTTGAACGCCACACCAGCGCACAAACCTGGCGCACCCCCCCCCTCAGCACCCCCCAGTGCACCCGTCATAAATTGCGGTTTGCGTTGTTGAAAATAATGGCGTGCGTGTGTTGTTGGTTTTTTTTTTTTTCCAATTTCCGAATATTCGTAAAAATTTGTCAATTCTGATATTTTTCCGAATTAACAAATTTGTCTAAATTTGGAAAAATATTACAATTTTCAAATTTAACGAATATTCGGAAATTCGAAAATTCAGAAAAATATCCAAATTTCCAAATTTAACGAATTTGTCTAAATTCGTTTATTCGGAAAAACATCCGAATTTCCAAATTTAAACGAATTTGTCTAAATTCCTTCATTCCGAAAAATATTAGAATTTTTGTCTAAATTCGTTCGGAAAAATATCCAAATGTAATGAATTTGTCTGAATTCGTTAATTCTGAAAAATATCCGCATTTCCAAATTTAACCAATTTGTATAAATTCGTTCATTTGGAAAAAATATTCGAATTTCCAAATTTAACGAATTTGTTGTTTTTTGGTTGAACTGGATGGACTTGTGTCTTTTTTCAACCTGACTTACTATGTAACTATGTCTAAATTATTTTGGAAAAATATACAAATTTCCAAATTTAACGAATTTGTCTAAATTCGTTTATTCAGAAAAATATCCGAATTTCCAAATTTAATGAATTCGTCTGAATTCGTTCATTCGGAAAAAAATATCAGAATTTCCAAATGTAACAAATTTGTCTAAATTCGTTAATTCAGAAAAATATCCGGATTTCCAAATTTTTTTACGAATATTCAGAAATACGGAAACTCAGTAATCCAAAAATTAGAATGAAAATCCGAAAAATTCAAAAGAAAAAAATCTGAAAATTAAAAAAATGCAAATCCGAAAACTCAAAAAACTGAAAAATTTGAAAACCTGAAATAATAACTAACTAATAATAACTAACAAATTATAGGTATTGGAATTTCCAATATATACTGTTGTATGGTTATAATATTGCAAAATTCAATGTTGATACACATCTCTGACCGGAGCTCATATTTTAAACATTTATGTGTGTTTATGTGTCTTGCTGCTACATTTTCAATAAAAATCTTTTCTAAACAAATTTAAATGACTGTAATTTTCGCTGCTGAAAAACCCCACTGGGGGGAGATTTTCCCGTATAGTATTGGAATTTAAGCTGTTAGTGAACGTAACCAATATGAATTTATCCGAAGTTGCAAATTAACCCGAAATAACGAATGCCATAATCTAAACGTTTGGAACGTAACAAATTAATAATAATAAATAGTAAATAAACAATAGTAATGAAAATGTATTATTATTTTGTTCCCTTCCATTTGTTTAGAAGCGGCATTCGTTATTTCGGATAATTCGCAGCTTCAGATTAATTTTGTATTTGTTAAGTTCACTAACAGCCAAATTTGAAAGGAAATTCCGATACCTATAATTTAATCGTTATTATTGGTTAGTTGTTATTTAGAATCTTTGGATTTTCATTCTTTGTTTCGATGCGCCATTCGTTATTTCGTCATTTCGTTTTTTCTGATAATTTGCAACTTCAGATAAATTTTGTATTCGTTATGTTCACTAACAGCCAAATTTGAAAGGAAATTCCAATATCTATGATTTAATAGTTAGTTATTATTAGTTGTTATTTAGGATTTTCAGATTTTTGTTCTTTCGAATTTTCGAATTTACGAATTCCAAATTTTAGAATTTCCAAAAAAACCAAAAAAAAACAAAAAAAAAAACCGAATGAAACAAAAACAAACACATTTTTCGGGCAGTGCACATGTCTAGTCAATGATGCAAACGAGCAGCCTTAAAGTGACACGCCCCTGTCAAGTTTTTTATTGATGCCTCTTAATTCCCCTCACTTCCTGTCCCAGTGACAACATCGTCACTAAGGCAGGAAGTGGGGGTGATTCTCCTTTAACCACTTGAGACCCGCGTTATAGCCAAATGACGGCTACAGCGCGGATCTCTATTGACGTCGTCCCGTGCACGAGCGGCCTGCGCAGCCCTTGAGGGGCGCGCGCGGCGCGCTCTGTGATCGGCGAGTCTATGAGACTCGCCTGATCACCGATCCGTGCAAGGGGTCAATCTCGACCCCTTATCACGTGATCAGCTGTCAGCCAATGACAGCTGATCATGTGATATAACGGTGCCGGTAATCGGCTATTATTCCTCCTCGCGCTGACAGCGCGAGGAGAAAAAAAAGAGCCGATTACCGGCGGCCGTGATCGGGACATCAGTCCCGATCACGGCCAGCCCTGCCAGTGCCCATCTGCCAGTGCCCACCTGCCCCCTCATAACTAAACATAATTAAAAAATAAGTGCCCCCATCAGTGCCACCCAGCAGTGCCCACAGTGCCACCCAGCAGTGCCCACAGTGCCACCCAGCAGTGCCACCCAGCAGTGCCCACAGTGCCACCCAGCAGTGTCCACAATCTGCCTCAACAAAGGTGCTGCACCCCAGTGCCACATATCCGTGCCCATCAGTGTCATCTACCAGTGCCCATCAGTGCCCAGCAGTGCCGCCCATCAGTGCCCAGCAGTGCCACCTATCAGAGCCACCTATCAGTGCCACCTATCAGTGCCCATCAGTCCAATCTATCAGTGGTACCTATCAGTGCCCATCCATGCCACCCATCTGTGCCACCCATCTGTGCCACCCATCCGTGCCATCTTATCTGTGCCCATCTTTGCCCATCAGTGCCGCCTTATCTGTGTCCATCGGTGCCGCCTTATCTGTGCCTATTAGTGCCGCCTTAACTATGCCTATCAGTGCCCACCAGTGCAGCCTATCAGTGCCCACCAATGCAGCCTATCAGTGCCCACCAGTGCAGCCTATCAGTGCCGCCTCATCAGCGCACTTCAATGAAGGAGAAAAATGACCTGTTTGCATAATTTTATAACAAACTATTAAACATGATTTAGAAAGCTCTATTTGTGGGAGAAAAATGATAAAAATGTCATTTGTGTACAGTGTTGTATGCCCGCGCAATTGTCATTCAAAGTGCATCAGCGCTGAAAGCTGAAAATTGTTTTTTGGACTGAGGGGGGTTTAAGTGCCCAGTAAGCAAGTGGTTAATGAGACTACAGATAGAGTGGGGATTTTTTTTTCTTACATTGCTATCTGTGGTCTCATGAAGGAAAATCACCCCCACTTCCTGCCTTAGTAACGATGTTGTCACTGGGACAGGAAGTGAGGGGAATCAGGCGGCATCAATACAAACTTGACAGGGGCGTGTCACTTCTCCTTTAATGAGACTGCAGATAGCGATGAAAAACTTTTTTGACTTATATGTTTTTATGCTGTCCCTTTAAAAAAAAAAAAAAAATCCGATCACTTTTATTGCTGTCACAAGGAATATAAACGTCCTTTGTGACATTAATAGGCGGTGACAGGTCCTCTTTATGGAGGGATCGGGGGGGGGGGGGTCTATAAAACCCCTCCACTGCACAAAGTATTCAAAACTCCAAAATCTGCGTTTTTGAATACTGGGGACTTTTATAAAATCGGCGCTGTTGCCGGCCCGGGTAAACCGGAAGTGTCGCTGTGACATCACTTCTGGGTTACCACGTTGGAGACCCCGATCAGCGCCAATTCCGGCTTTGTTTGGGACTCCGGCGGAGGCGCCGGCTGGTCGCTCAACTGTCCCGGTGGGAGGGAAGACCCTGCCGGAGCTGCGACAGTGGGGGGGGGGGGGGGAGGGGGTACGTCCAATCCCACTACTTGTAATAATGGCTCGTATCACCTGAAAGTTGACCGTCCGCTCTAATAAACGGTACCGGGGTGGTGCCTTTAGCTACGGGCATCGCCCCCCCCCCCCCGGTACAACCACTCCACCAAAATGACGTGTACACATGTACGTCAATTTGCAGGAAGTGGTTAAAGCTGAACTCCAGGCACACAGGATATAAATCCACTTTACTTACCGACTACCTCCCGGTGTATGATGGTCATCTCTATTTTGGCATCAGACTTGGCCAAAACTCACATGGGAATCACAAGTATTGGATGGGGGGGGGGGGGGGTTACTGCTGTAAGCGAAGAGTGGGAAATCTATGGTGAACTACAAGTCCCAGCATGTCCTCCTTGGCAACGGTTTTCTCCTCTTAATTATTTTTCAGGGTAATATGCCCTCTAGTGAAGCTCTTCTGATGGAAAATAGAATGTTGGTTCTCCGTCTTGCTCTTATCTGTGAGTTCTGGTTATTTTTGTCTTTCGCCACATCCCCGGGATTGCTGCGCTTAGCCCAACATCTCCACCATCCAGAAATAGTAACCCGCAACGTAAGACTCATCCAAAGTGCAAACTTCTGGGTGCGGATACAGAAGGCCTCAAACTACATCACCCGTTAACTGCTTCACAGTCAAAGGTGTTCTCGGGTCTTGGGCAGTTCGGGACAGAGGCTTCCTGGCAATAAGGCCCCATTCACACTTAAGTGACTTGTCATGCGACTTTGTACCCCAAAGTCGCATGAGAAGTCGCACCCTGTGTTTCCCAATGAGAACCGTTCATATCGTTGCGACCTAAAGTTGTTACTGCGCTTCTTTGGTCTGACTTTTATGCGACATGAGGGCCATAGGCTTCAATGTAAACCCTCAATAGTCACATGGAAGTCGCAACTGCATGATATACATGCGACTTGCGTGGGACTTTGTAAAGAACAAACAATCATATAGTCTGCTTTTTGACCCCTGTCCCAGCCCATCCCTTCAGCAGAGAAGCCCCCTCCTGACCAAATTGTCCATCCATCTTTGCTCCTGGTGTCCTTTCTGCAAGAGAAATAAGCTCTAACCCTAGCCATAACCCTAACCCTAGCCTAACTCTAGCCATGACCCTAGCCATAATTCTAACCCTAGCCATAACACCTAACCTAACCCTAATCCTAGCCATTACTGCAGCAGGAAAATAAATTGTGTCACACCATGCATGTTATCATTGGTCAGAGCCAAAGTCACTACAAAGTTGCACTAGCCATAATTCTAACCCTAGCCATAGCTCTAACCCTAGCCATAATTCTAACCCTAGCCATAGCTCTAACCCTAGCCATAACCCTAGCCTAACTCTAGCCATGACCCTGGCCATAACCCTAACCCTAGCCATAACCCTAACCCTAGCCATAATTCTAACCCTAGCCATAACTCTAACCCTAGCCATAATTCTAACCCTAGCCATAACTCTAACCCTAGCCATAATTCTAACCCGAGCTATAACCCTAACCCTAGCCATAATTCTAACCCTAGCCATAGCTCTAACCCTAGCCATAACCCTCACCCTAGCCTAACCCTAACCCTAGCCATAATTCTAACCCTAGCCATAATTCTAACCCGAGCCATAACCCTAACCCTAGCCATAATTCTAACCCTAGCCATAACCCCAACCCTAGCCTAACTCTAGCCATCAACCTAGCCATAATTCTAACCCTAGCCATAATTTTTAACCATAGCCATAACCCTAACCCTAGCCTAACTCTAGCCATGAACCTAGCCATAACCCTAACCCTAGCCATAATTCTAACCCTAGCCATAATTCTAAACCTAGCCATAACCCTAACCCTAGCCATAATTCTAACCCTAGCCATAATTCTAACCCTAGCCATAGCTCTAACCCTAGCCTCTTTGCTCCTGGTGTCCCTTCTGCAAGAGAAATGAGCTCTAACCCTAGCCATAGCTCTAACCCTAGCCATAACCCTAACCCTAGCCTAACTCTAGCCATGACCCTAGCCATAATTCTAACCCTAGCCATAACACCTAACCTAACCCTAATCCTAGCCATTACTGCAGCAGGAAAATAAATTGTGTCACACCATGCATGTTATCATTGGTCAGAGCCAAAGTCACTACAAAGTTGCACTAGCCATAATTCTAACCCTAGCCATAGCTCTAACCCTAGCCATAATTCTAACCCTAGCCATAGCTCTAACCCTAGCCATAACCCTAGCCTAACTCTAGCCATGACCCTAGCCATAACCCTAACCCTAGCCATAACCCTAACCCTAGCCATAATTCTAACCCTAGCCATAATTCTAACCCTAGCCATAACTCTAACCCTAGCCATAATTCTAATTAGGGATGCACCGAAATTTCGGCCGCCGAAACATATCGGCCGAAAATGCCCTTTTCGGCAATTTGCCGAAAGGAAAAAACGGCCGATAATTGAGCCGAAAATGGGGCGGGGCCTGGGGCAGAACTCCGCCCCCGTCCCGCCCCTGGTGCCTCCCATGATGGGGGTGAATAGCGCAGGACTGATGCAGCCAGTGATGTCCCTCTGCAGTGAAGAGAGCCGTTTGGTTGAATAGAGCGCCGGGAACATCACAGCTAATAGCTGTGTGTTCCCCGTCGTGCGCCGTCACACACAGCCCCTCCCCCTTGTCCGGGGAACTTTGATAGACAGATCACCTGTCCAGATTGGATGGGTGATCTGTCTATCAAAGTGCCTGGACAAGGGGGAGGGGCTGTGTGTGACGGCGCACGACGGGGAACACACAGCTATTGAAATTAAAGCTGTGATGTTCCCGGCGCTCTATTCAACCAAACGGCTCTCTTCACTGCAGAGGGACATCGCTGGCTGCATCAGTCCTGCGCTATTCACCCCCATCATGGGAGGCACCAGGGGTGGGGAGGGGGCAACACTGTCTGCATCACAGGGGGAAACACTGTCTGCATCACAGGGGGAAACACTGTCTGCATCACAGGGGGCAACATTGGCTGCATCACAGGGGGCAACACTGGCTGCATCACAGGGGGCAACACTGGCTGCATCACAGGGGGCAACACTGGCTGCATCACAGGGGGCAACACTGGCTGCATCACAGGGGGCAACACTGGCTGCATCACTGGGGGCAACACTGGCTGCATCACTGGGGGCAACACTGGCTGCATCACTGGGGGCAACACTGGCTGCACTTATCTCTTTTATCAGGTCGCAAGTCTCTGACCACCTCCTGTACCGTGTCGCCAGTCTCTGACCACCTCCTGTACCGTGTCGCCAGTCTCTGACCACCTCCTGTACCGTGTCGCCAGTCTCTGACCACCTCCTGTACCGTGTCGCCAGTCTCTGACCACCTCCTGTACCGTGTCCCCAGCCTCTGACCACCTCCTGTACCGTGTCCCCAGCCTCTGACCACCTCCTGTACCATGTCCCCAGCCTCTGACCACCTCCTGTACCATGTCCCCAGTCTCTGACCACCTCCTGTACCATGTCCCCAGTCTCTGACCACCTCCTGTACCATGTCCCTAGTCTCTGACCATCTCCTGTACCATGTCCCTAGTCTCTGACCACCTCCTGTACCATGTCCCCAGTCTCTGACCACCTCCTGTACCATGTCCCTAGTCTCTGACCATCTCCTGTACCATGTCTCCAGTCTCTGACCACCTCCTGTACCATGTCCCTAGTCTCTGACCATCTCCTGTACCATGTCCCTAGTCTCTGACCACCTCCTGTACCATGTCCCTAGTCTCTGACCACCTCATGTACCATGTCCCCAGTCTCTGACCATCTCCTGTATAAAAATATTTTTTGAAAACAGTCATTTTCGGTATCGGTGCTGTTTCGGTATCGGTTTCGGTTTTCGGCCTAGTGTATTTTTCATTTTCGGTATCGGTTTCGGCACCAAAAAACCCATTCGGTGCATCCCTAATTCTAACCCAAGCTATAACCCTAACCCTAGCCATAATTCTAACCCTAGCCATAGCTCTAACCCTAGCCATAACCCTAACCCTACCCTAACTCTAGCCATGAACCTAGCCATAATTCTAACCCTAGCCATAATTCTAACCCTAGCCATAGCTCTAACCCTAGCCATAATTCTAACCCTAGCCATAGCTCTAACCCTAGCCATAACCCTCACCCTAGCCTAACTCTAGCCATGACCCTAGCCATAATTCTAACCCTAGCCATAACCCTAACCCTAGCCATAATTCTAACCCTAGCCATAATTCTAACCCTAGCCATAACCCTAACCTTAGCCTAACTCTAGCCATGAACCTAGCCATAATTCTAACCCTAGCCATAATTTTAACCCTAGCCATAGCTCTAACCCTAGCCTCTTTGCTCCTGGTGTCCCTTCTGCAAGAGAAATGAGCTCTAACCCTAGCCATAGCTCTAACCCTAGCCATAACCCTAACCCTAGCCTAACTCTAGCCATGAACCTAGCCATAATTCTAACCCTAGCCATAATTTTAACCCTAGCCATAGCTCTAACCCTAGCCTCTTTGCTCCTGGTGTCCCTTCTGCAAGAGAAATGAGCTCTAACCCTAGCCATAGCTCTAACCCTAGCCATAACCCTAACCCTAGCCTAACTCTAGCAATGACTCTAGCCATAATTCTAACCCTAGCCATAACACCTAACCTAACCCTAATCCTAGCCATTACTGCAGCAGGAAAATAAATTGTGTCACACCATGCATGTTATCATTGGTCAGAGCCAAACTCACAACAAAGTTACACTCATCTAAAGTCGCATCAAAGTCACATCAAGTGGCACTGTAAAGTCGCAGTGTAAATCGCATGATTTTGAAGTCGCACACGTGTGAATGTAGTCTAAGAGGCGAGGGGTGGAATTTGATGACCATACTGGGTGAAGTTTAGTGTGAGCGATATGGGATATAATGGCATAATATGTGCATAATATGGGCTATATTTGCTTGGTCATCAAGGGGTTAATCTTCAAAAAAATAAATACATAAGGCAATATAGTTTTTTACAGACTGGTTCCCAGCTCCATCCCCTTTGTGCTGCAACTGCCTTCAAGCTGCAGCTGTGATGGAGGAGCTTGGCATGGCCTGGCGTTGCGACCTGGCAGTGTCCAGCACCATGTGGCCTATCCTGCTCATGGTGGATTTTAGGAAGTCTTTGAAGCTTGCCGGGTTTATCTGATCCCATGCCGTCCAGAGAAGGAAGTTCAGACGCTTTTGGAAGGAGATGAGGGTTTTCATTTGTAGCTTGGAAAATCTAACTTCTCTCTGATCAAAGTGCAGGATGACGGTTCTGTCTGTTGTGTGTTAGGGGTGATACGGAGGAAGACGGTGTTGTGTGTTGTGTTAGGGAGGAAACTTGGGATGGTGGAGTTGTGTGTTGTGCTAGGGATGAAAATTGAGACGACAGTTCTGTTTTGTTTTAGAGAAGACACTCAGGATGGTGGTGTAGTGTTGGGGAGAAGACCCAGGATGGTGTTGTTGTGTGCTGTGGTGGGAGAAGACCCAAGATGGTGGTGTTGTGGAGAAGACCCAGGATGGTGGTGTTGTGGAGAAGGCCCAGCATGGTGGTGTTGTGGAGAAGACCCAGGATGGTGGTGTTGTGGAGAAGACCCAGGATGGTGTTGTTGTGTGCTGTGTTGGGAGAAGTCCCAGGATGGTGGTGTTGTGTGCTGTGTTGGGAGAAGTCCCAGGATGGTGGTGTTGTGGAGAAGACCCAGGATGGTGTTGTTGTGGAGAAGACCCAGGATGGTGTTGTTGTGTGCTGTGTTGGAAGAAGTCCCAGGATGGTGGTGTTGTGGAGAAGACCCAGGATGGTGTTGTTGTGTGCTGTGTTGGAAGAAGACCCAGGGTGGTGGTGTTGTGGAGAAGACCCAGGATGGTGTTGTTGTGTGCTGTGTTGGAAGAAGACCCAGGGTGGTGGTGTTGTGTGCTGTGTTTGCCGGCAGCTTTGGTGAACACGGTGTCTGTCCAAGAGTGTGGTTCTCTTGGAGCCGGAGTTCCCCTTTACTCCTTCGTGTCAGTTCCTTCAATTGTTTAATGTTTCCATGTGGGACTTTCCTGAGCGCTGACTGGGCACTCATGTGTCCATAGATTGTGAAACACATGATGAGAGCGGCTGGGGGTCCAACAGGCATACGTCTGCATGGAGTATGTATGTTACACTCCCCCCCCCTCCAATGCTCCAATGTCTGAATGAGTTCCCTCCCAAATTCCACAAAAAGATGTACGCTCCTGTAATGCTTAATAGGCAGTGTATGTAATTATCACACCAATATATAGTTTATAGCTCTGACATATACCGCAGTGCTGTACAGAGAACACTGAGCCAGTCACACCAGTCTCTGTACCAGAGGAGCTTACACTCTAATGTTCCCTCCCCCACACTAACACACAATTATTATTATACATTTATATAGCTCTGACATATACCGCAGTGCTGTACAGAGATCACTGAACCAGTCACATTAATCTCTGTACCTGGACTGTGGGGGGCACATTAGAGTGTAAGCTCCTCTGGTACAGAGACTGATGTGACTGGCTCAGTGTTCTCTGTACAGCACTGCGGTATATGTCAGAGCTATATATAAATGTATAATAATAATAGTGTGTGATTGTGGGGGGGGGGGGGGGGGGCATTAGAGTGTAAGCTCCTCTGGTACAGAGACTGATGTGACTGGCTCAGTATTCTCTGTACAGCTCTGCGGTATATGTCAGAGCTATATAAATGTATAATAATAATGGCATGTGACTGTAGGGAAACATTAGAGTGTAAGTTCCTCTGGTGCAGAGACTGGTGTGTCTGGCTCAGTGTTCTCTGTGGAATATGTCAGAGCTATATAAATCTATAATAATAATAGTGTGTGACTGTGGGGGAGGGGACATTAGAGTGTAAGCTCCTCTGGTACAGAGATTGGTGTGATTGGCTCAGTGATCTCTGTACAGCACTGCGGTATATGTCAGAGCTATAGTCTGTTGATCCAGGCCCATGGTGTGTTATCTGTTGGGCCCCTCGCTCTGCCTGTCCCTCCCTCGTCTCGCACACATCGCCCTCAGTGTTTGTACAGCTCGCAGCTTCCTGACAGAGCCCAGAATAGAGTGCGTTCCCCCGGAGGGGTGGAGGCGGCTTTCACTCCATTTTTAACTTTTTCCTTGCTGGCAGACATCCCTCTGCCCATCCAATCGTATTAATCCCCTCCGTCATCGATAACCTACCGACAAGAGCCGCATCCTGAAATATGGCAAATGCAGCGACCGCCCTGTCTGCGTGCGCCCGCAATATCTGTATACCCCACTGGGAGGGTGATAATGTTAGCGAAGTGCATTTTTTCCCCCAGAATTAGTAAATCCGCTGAAGCTGTGCTCACTCTGAATACCCAATAAAGTGCAAGGAAAAAAAAAAAAGTTTGCTTACACATGATTGGATGATTGAAGTCGGCGCAGCTTCACCTTATTCACCAAGCAAAGTCAAAATTCACCATGCAAAAAAGAACATGCTCTACTTTTTTTTAAAGTAAATCTATCAGTGGGTGTATCCAGCCAATGTATTGGGGCTAAATGGATAATCAGTTACTTGTTAATGTAAGGCACTGGGGGGCAGTAAAATTAGGCAGTTGAATTTTATCCCCCCACAGGAAGAATAGGAGGAAGGGTTAAAAAAAAATTCCAATGTGCACAACAGGTTCAGAAACATGGTATTTGAAAAAAACAAAAACAAAATAAAACTGTGTTTGTATATGGATACAATTAAATATATATATATATATTGTATTTTGTAAGCTCTAACGAGCAGGGCCCTCTGATTCCTCTTGTAACAAATTGTAATGTAAATGTAATGTCTGCCCTCATGTTGTAAAGTGCTGAGCAAACTGTTGGCGCTATATAAAACCTGTATAATAACCTGTATAATATTATATATATACATATATATATATATATATATATATATATATATATATATATATACATACATACATACACATATATATATATGCACTTTGAATGACAATTGCACGGTCATATAACACTGTACCCAAATACAATTATTTTTTCATTCTTTTCCCCACAAATAGAGATTTCTTTTGGTGGTATTTGATCACCTCTGCGGTTTTTATTTTTTGTTAAAATTTTTTTAAAAAGAACAAATTTAAAAAAAAATGTTTGATATTTAGTTATAAAATTTTGCAAACAGGTAATTTTTCTCCTTCATTGATGTACGCTGATGAGGTGGCACTGATGGGCACTGATAGGTGCCATTGATGGGCACAGATAGGTGGCAGTGATGGGCACTGATGGGTGCCAATAATGGGCACTGATCGGCACTGGTTGGTTAAACTGATAGGCAGCACTGCTAGGTGGCACTGATTGGTAGACAGGTGCGATTTGTTTCGTATGAAACGAAAATTCGTACGAAGTTCCGGAAATTCGTACATTCGTACGAATCCGAAATACAAATTTTTATGCATACGAATTGCGTACGAAATACGAAATTTCATTTGCGAATTTCGGATCCAAAATTCATAACGAAAATTCTTAATTAACGAAAAGTTAACGAGCCTAAAAGGTAAAAACCCCCAGAAAGTCAGCACAGCACAGAGATGGTGGGAGCCCCTCATAATGATAAATTCATCATAACGAGCTTTCGTTATTTTTTACGAAAAGTTTACGAATCTAAACGAAAATTCGTATTTCGTATGAATCCGAATTGAATTTTGTACACGCATTACGAAAAATAAAAAAAAAATTCCCGTACGGAATGAAACAGAACAAAACTAACACATTTTTTGATGGCGCCCATGTCTAAATTGGCACCACTGGTGGGCATTGATAGGTGACACTTGTGGGCATTGATAGGTGGCACTCATGGACATTGATAGGTGGCACTGGTGGGCACTGGCAGGGGGTACTGGTGGGCACAGATGAGGCAGAATCCCCTCTTCCTCTTCGGGACCAATGTCCCTTGCATATAAGCCGGTGATCGACTTTATTTTCTCAGCGCGAGGAGAAGAAAAAAAAACGATTACCGAGCTTTTGTTTACGTCATGTGATCAGCTGTCATTGGCTGACAGCTGATCACATGGTAAGGGGCCGGGATCGTCCCCTTACTCAGATCTGTGATCACCCGAGTCAGGGCGCACACGCGGGGAGCAGCGTGCAAAGGGGAGGACGTCATATGACGGCCTCCCGGAAATTCAGGTCCGCGTTGTGGCCGTCATTCGGGTGTAGCGTCGACGCCAAGTGGTTAAAAGGCAACATTGAAAATACACAAATCCTTTACATAACAACATGTTTGGGGGGATGCCCTAAACCTGCATGTGGGGTTACAAAACAATTCAGGTGCATCTCAAAAAATTTGAATATCATCAAAAAGTTCATTTATTTCAGTAATTCAATTGAAAAAGTGAAACGCGTATGTTTTATAGACTCGTTACAAAGTGATATATTTCAAGCATTTCTTTTCTTTTAATGTTGATGATTATGGCTTACAGCAAGTGACAACCCAAAATTCTGTATCTCAGAAAATGAGAATATTATAAAAATGTTGAATATTGTAGACTTGTGGTGTGACACTCTAATCAGATCGTTAACTCCAAACACCTGTAAAGGTTTCCTGAGCCTTGAAATGGTCTCTCGGGTCGGGTTCAGTCGGTTACGCAATCACGGGGAAGACTGCTGACCTGACTGTTGTCCAGAAGACGGTCGTGGACACCCTCCACGAGGAGGGTAAGTCACAAAAGGTCATTGCTAAAGAAGCTGGCTGTTCACAGAGTGCTGTATCCAAGCATATTAATGGAGAGTTAAGTGGAAGGAAAAAATCGTGGTAGAAAAAGGCGCACAAGCAACGGAGATAACCGCAGCCTTGAGAGGATTGCGAAGCAAAAGGTCATTCAAGAATTTGGGGAAGCAGTGGACTACGGCTGGCGTCAGAGCTTCAGGAGCCACCACACACACAGATGTATCCAGGACATGGGCTCCAACTGTCGCATTCCTTGTGTCAAGCCACTCCTGAACCAGAGACAACGTCAGAAGTGTCTTACCTGGGCTAAGGAGAAGGACTGGACTATCGCTCAGAGGTCCAAAGTCGTCTTTTCGGATTAAAGTAAATTTAGCATTTAATTTGGAAATGGAGGTCCCAGAGTCTGGAGGAGGAGTGGAGAGAGGCACAGAATCCAAGTTGCATGAGGTCCAGTGTGAAGTTTCCACAGTCGGTGATGATTTGGGGGGGGCGTGTCATCTGCTGGTGTTGGTTCTCTGTGTTTTATCAAGTCCAAAGTCAGCGCAGCCCTCTAGCAGGAAGTTCTAGGGCACTTCATGCTTCTCTGCTGACCGGCTTCATGGAGATGCTGATTTCATTTTCCAGCAGGACTTGGCACCTCCCACACTGCCAAAAGTACCAATACCCGGTCACATGATCATGGTACCGCTGTGCTTGATTGGCCAGAAAACACACCTGACCCAAACCCCATAGAGAATCTGTGGGGAATTGTCAAGAGGAAGATGAGAGACGCCAGACCCAACAATGCAGAAGAGCTGAAGGCCGTTATCAATGCAACCTGGGCAGTGCCACAGGCTGATCTCCTCCATGCCACGCCACATTGATGAATGAATTCATGCAAAAGGAGCCCCGACCAAGTATTGAGTGCACACTATACTGTACATGGACAGACTTCTCACTAAGACAACATTTCTGTATTAAAAATCCTTTTTTTCCCCTTGGTCTTATGTAATATTCTCATTTTCTGAGATACAGAGTTTTGGGTTTTGGTCAGAAACCATGAAATCAGGCCGAGACAGAAGTACAGTTAAATCCCACTTGTTTAACCACTTTCAGCCCCGGACCATTTTGCTGGTCAAAGACCAGACAACTTTTTGCGATTCGGCACTGCGTCGCTTTAACTGACAATTGCGCGGTCGTGCGACGTGGCTCCCAAACAAAATTGACATCCTTTTTTTTCCCCACCAATAGAGCTTTCTTTTGGTGGTATTTGATCACCTCTGCGATTTTTTTTTTTGCGCTATAAACAAAAATAGAGCGACAATTTTGAAAAAAAACGCATTATTTTTTACTTTTTGTTATAATAAATATCCCCCAAAAATATATAAAAAAACTTTTTTTTCCCTCAGTTTAGGCCGATACGTATTCTTCTACATATTTTTGGTAAAAAAAATCGCAATAAGCGATTATTGATTGGTTTGCGCAAAAGTTATAGCGTTTACAAAATAGGGATAGTTTTATAGCATTTTTATTAATCATTTTTTATTATTATTTTTTTTACTAGTAATGGCGGCGATCAGCGATTTTTATTGTGACTGCGACATTGTGGAGGACACATCGGACATTTTTGACACATTTTTGGGACCATTGTCATTTATACAGTAATCAGTGCTATATAAATGCACTGATTCCTGTGTAAATGACACTGGCAGTGAAAGGGTTAACCAGTGGGTGGCAGTGTAAGGGTTAAGTGTTCCTAGGGGTGTGTTACTAACTGTGGGGGGGTTGGGCTTTCATTTAGTGAACACTGATCTCTGCTCCAATCACATGGAGCAGAGATCAGCGTCACTAGTTGCTAGGCAGAATGGAGAAATGCTGTTTACATGGCATTTCCTCCATTCAGTTGTCCCGTGAGACGATCGCAGGTATGCCCGCGGCGATCGAGTCCGTGGGTCCTGCGACCGGACTCACGGGGGTCACGACCAGCGCGGGAGCGCGCCGGCGCGCTCCCGATGGCAGGGCGGCATTGAAGATTGAACGTACATGTATGCCAATATGCCTGCCCGTGCCATTCTGTCGACGTACATCGGCGTGCGCTGGTCGAGAACCGGTTAATAATAAAACTAAAAAGAACAAAACATAGCCAAAGTTCAGTAACCAGAACGGATAGTCAGCCAAGCCAGAAGTCAGGGATCAATGTAGTGGAACAGCAAGCAGGACCCGGAGCCAGAAGGGATGTCATCAAAGCAAGTCTTGAACAGGATCGCAGGAGATAGTCTCTGTGATGTTGACCAAGGCGAAGGCAGAGATCCACTGGGCTGTATGGCTTAAGTAGGCAGGACCGACGAGCAGGATATCATCAACAGCTGAGTACCTGTGGAGGAGAGAGATGGGAGCTGGCAATTAGCCAACAGCTGGGTGGACAGCTCTGAGAAGGAAGGGCTGAGCCTGGTCCTGGCAGGTTTTTCACTCGCTGTAAGCCATAATCATCAAAATTAAAAAGAAAGAAATGCTTGAAATAAATCGCTCTGTTTGTGATCCATCCATATAAAATATGAGTTTCACTTTTTTAATTGAATTACTGAAAATAAATAACTTTTTGATGATATTCTATTTTTTTTTTTTTTTTGAGATTCACCTGTATAATGTAATCCCCTTTTAAAGTGACATTAAAATTTTGGTCTTGACCAATGTGACCATATTTGGTTAATGACGTTTCCGAGGATCTTGGACGTCTCCGAGGATCGCCGGCTGTTTGTTTACATACGGCCGGCAGAGATGTAGTCCTTTTTTAAAAGCGACATTTAAAAAAAAATACAGTCATGACCATATCTGGTCATTTATGGGGATCCCCATAAAGATAAAGGTCCATAAAGACACGGATGAGCGAGTTTGGGGGTGGAGGAACTTGACTGGCCTGCACAGAGTCCTGACCTCAACCCGATAGAGCACCTTTGGGATGAATTAGAGCAGAGACTGCGAGCCAGGCCTTCTCGTCCAACATCACTGCTTGACCTCACAAATGCGCTTCTGGAAGAATGGTCAAACATTCCCTTAGACACACTCCTAAACCTTGTGGACGGCCTTCCTAGAAGAGTTGAAGCTGTTATAGCTGCAAAGGGTGGAGCCAACTCAATATTGATCCCTACGGACTAAGACTGGGATGTCATTAAAGTTTTTGTGTAAAGACAGGTGTCCCAATACTTTTGGCAATATAGTGTTATGGTGATTGTATGACGTCATCTCCTGATTGTTCCCTTAATATATGTGTGGCTACATTTTATTGGTTCCTAGCTTGATAAAGAGCTTGAAGCTGTTGCTTTTACTTTGTATATCCTGCATGGTGAGTAAACTCTTGAAATATGCTCAGTTCCTTGGGTGCGCTTATGAAAGAATTCACAGAGCTATTCCTTCTGTGATACTTTATGTGCGTTTGTACTGTAAGAATTGGGGCAAAATCGAAATGTTGCTAGGCTATTTTCTCTTTTGGTCAAATGTTGTTATTAATTTACATAGACTAGAGGTATTAAGGAAAAAAAATCTACATTATGGCCACTAGATGGAGCCGAAGATTGTCGTCAATAAGCATTTTTTTCTTCTTCTTCAGCTCCATCTAGTGGTTGTATTGCGGTATTTTCCTGGTTCATTCTATTCTGTATGAAGAATAACATTCGACCTAGAGGAAAAAAAATAAAAATAACCTAATAACGTTCACTTTTGCCCCCATTTTCACAGAATGGATGTACATGCTGTTTCACGGAATGACAATCTGTGGTGTATATATTTTGTACCTATATATCACGTGGGTGCTTTAATCCCCTTTTCGCTCGCTCTTGCAGCAGTCAGCAATGAGATCAGGAAGTTTTTTTTGCATTTATAGTAATAAAGATCACCCCCATATACCGTATGTGTAAGTTTTATACAGCCCACTGCAACCAAATTCAGTAGGCTTTTTGCAGGGCTTCTGGGGGGACCTGCAGCCTCTTGTCACAGGGCACTTCGGTATATTGTGCAACCTTCCTCTCAGGCTGCAGCGTTATGGCCGGTGCTGCAGCAGACTTACCCATGCAAATGTAACACACTAGTTGAAATGGGATAATACGGGTGATTCTAATGGGGATTTATCTGCATAGCATAATTACCAAAGCAGGCTGTGTCCCTGGTTTAAGTTTACGGTCGGAGTGTGCCTTTAACAGAGCGGGCTGGATGAGCTGCGTGTCAGGAGCGCCCTTTATCCTGCAGCCGGAGGGGCCACTAAGGTAAAAGTCTCATTTCCGGCCTTCCACCTAGATACACAGCTGATCAGGAAAGAGGAAATGAACTTTGATTCCCGTACAGCAGATGAGAGTTGCCAGTAGGGAGCCGCGGGAAGGTACCATTCATTGGAGTGAACCATTTATTGGACTGGACCCAATCCGTTCTGGAATGGCGGAAGATGACACAGTCCACAGCACCATAAAACAAGACAATGGGGTCTCTCTGATTCATCTTGATAGGCGGGTCTGTCACAATGAATCAGAGTTGGTGATGCAGTCTGGTCACATCCTGGGTCAACTATTGACCTATTGCAGCTGAAAGATGTAGACCAGGGGTTGTCAATTTAAGAGGTACAGGGGCCCCTCAAGTGACATCACCAAAGGGCTACACATAATATCCATTATATATAATGCTAGAGAGGACAGTCAAAGACTGAGAATCTCTCAAAAGAAATGATAGTCAGAGACTGGGGATATCTCAGAAGAAATGACGGTCGGTGATTGGGGACATTTCGAAAGGAAATGATGGTCAGAGATTGGGGTCATCTCAGAGGAAATGATGGTCAAACACTGGGGACATCTCGGAGGAAATGATGGTCAGAGACTGGGGACATCTCAGGGGAAATGATGGTCAGAGACTGGGGACATCTCAGGAGTAATGATGTTCAGGGACTAGGAACATCTCGGGGGAAATGATGGTCAGAGACTGGGGACATCTCAGGGGTAATGATGTTCAGGGACTGGGAACATCTCAGGAGTAATGATGTTCAGGGACTAGGAACATCTCGGGGGAAATGATGGTCAGAGACTGGGGACATCTCAGAGGAAATGATGGCCAGAGACTGGGGACATCTCAGAGGAAATGATAGTCAGAGACTGGGGACATCTCAGGAGTAATGATGTTCAGGGACTAGGAACATCTCGGGGGAAATGATGGTCAGAGACTGGGGAAATCCGAGTAGAAATGATGGTCAGGGACTATGGATATCTTAGAGAAAATGATGGCTCATGGCTGGGGACATCTCAAAGGAAATGATGGTCAGAGACTGGGGATATCTCAGAAGAAATGACGGTCGGTGATTGGGGACATTTCGAAAGGAAATGATGGTCAGAGACTGGGGACATCTCGGAGGAAATCATGATCAAAGACTGGGGACATCTTGGAGGAAATGATAGTCAAAGACTGGGGACATCTCAGAGGAAATCATGATCAAAGACTGGGGACATCTTGGAGGAAATGATAGTCAAAGACTGGGGACATCTCAGAGGAAATGATGGTCAGAGACTGGGGACATCTCAGAGGAAATGATGGTCAGAGACTGGGGACATCTCAGAGGAAATGATGGTCAGAGACTGGGGACATCTCAGAGGAAATGATGGTCAGAGACTGGGGACATCTCAGAGGAAATAATGGCCAGAGACTGGGGACATCTCAGAGGAAATGATGGCCAGAGACTGGGGACATCTCAGGGGAAATGATGGCCAGAGACTGGGGACATCTCAGGGGAAATGATGGTCGGAGATTGTGGTCATCCCAGAGGAAATAACGGACAAAGACTGGGGATATCTCAAAAGAAATGACAGTCAGAGATCGGGGACATTTTGAAGGAAATGAAGGTTGAAGACTGGAGAAATCCCAGGGGAAATGATGGTCAGAGACTGGGGACATCTCAGGGGAAATGATGGTCAGAGACTGGGGACATCTCAGAGGAAATGATGGCCAGAGACTGGGGACATCTCAGGGGAAATGATGGTCGGGGATTGTGGTCATCCCAGAGGAAATAATGGACAAAGACTGGGGATATCTCAAAAGAAATGACAGTCAGAGATCGGGGACATTTTGAAGGAAATGAAGGTTGAAGACTGGAGAAATCCCAGGGGAAATGATGGCCAGAGACTCGGGACATCTCAGGGGAAATGATGGCCAGAGACTCGGGACATCTCAGGGGAAATGATGCTCAGAGACTGGGGACATTTCAGGGGAAATGATGCTCAGAGACTGGGGACATTTCAAGGGAAATGATGGTCAGAGACTGGGGACATCTCAGGGGAAATGATGGTCAGAGACTGGGGACATCTCAGGGGAAATGATGGTCAGAGACTGGGGACATCTCAGGGGAAATGATGCTCAGAGACTGGGGACATTTCAGGGGAAATGATGCTCAGAGACTGGGGACATTTCAGGGGAAATGATGGTCAGAGACTGGGGACATCTCAGGGGAAATGATGGTCAGAGACTGGGGACATCTCAGGGGAAATGATGGTCAGAGACTGGGGACATCTCAGGGGAAATGATGGTCAGAGACTGGGGACATCTCAGAGGAAATGATGGTCAGAGACTGGGGACATCTCAGGGGAAATGATGGTCAGAGACTGGGGACATCTTAGGGGAAATGATAGTTAGAGACTGGGGACATCTCAGGGGAAATGATGGTCAGAGACTGGGGACATCTTAGGGGAAATGATAGTCAGAGACTGGGGACATCTCAGGGGTAATGATGTTCAGGGACTGGGAACATCTCGGGGGAAATG
Organism: Lithobates pipiens; assembly: GCF_037356315.1. Classification (NCBI taxonomy): domain Eukaryota; kingdom Metazoa; phylum Chordata; class Amphibia; order Anura; family Ranidae; genus Lithobates; species Lithobates pipiens. The sequence goes on along the minus strand of NW_027507764.1, from coordinate 10,205,813 downwards.
ATGGTCAGAGACTGGGGAAATCCCAGTAGAAATGATGGTCAGGGACTATGGATATCTAAGAGAAAATGATGGCTCATGGCTGGGGACATCTCAAAGGAAATGATGGTCAGAGACTGAAGACATCTTATGCCGCGTTCACACGACCGGACTTTCCGGCAGACTAGGTCCAGCGGTCTTCCCGACTGACTTTTCAGCAGAGTTCCGACTGACTTCTGAACAAATGGACTTGGCCACACACGAATGGACTAAGTCCGTTCGAAAGTCCGTTCGTTTTGAACGTGATGGCGTAAGACGGTACTAAAAAAGGAAGTACAATAGCCGGTAGCAAATAGCTTCCCTTGCGTTGTATTTGATTCATTGTACCAGCATACAGACGAACGGTTTTCCAGATGGAAATTGAGTCTGTCGGACAGATTTGAAACATGTTCTATTTCAAGATCCGTCGGAATTTTAAAATGAAAAATGATCGGATTAGCCCACACGCGATCGGATTGTCCGACTGGCTGATTCCGTCGGACCTAGTCTGCCGGAAAGTCCGGTCGTGTGTACGCGGCATTAGAGGAAATGTTGGTCAGAAACGGGGGACATCCCAGGGCACATGATGGTCAAAGACTGAGGACATCCCACAAGAAATGATGGTCAAAGACTGAGGACATCCCACAAGAAATGATGGTCAAGGACTGAGGACACCCCAAAGGAAATGATGGTCAAGGACTGAGGACACCCCAAAGGAAATGATGGTCAAGGACTGAGGACACCCCAAAGGAAATGGTGGTCAAGGACTAGAGACATCCAAGAGGAAATGGTGTTCAAGGACTAGAGACATCCCAGAGGAAATGGTGGTCAAGGACTAGAGACATCCAAGAGGAAATGGTGGTCAAGGACTAGAGACATCCCAGAGGAAATGGTGGTCAAGGACTAGAGACATCCCAGAGGAAATGGTGGTCAAGGACTAGAGACATCCCAGAGGAAATGGTGTTCAAGGACTAGACACATGCCAGAGGAAATGGTGGTCAAGGACTAGAGACATCCCAGAGGAAATGGTGGTCAAGGACTAGAGACATCCCAGAGGAAATGGTGGTCAAGGACTAGAGACATCCCAGAGGAAATGGTGGTCAAGGACTAGAGACATCCCAGAGGAAATGGTGGTCAAGGACTAAGGACATCCCAAAGGAAATGATGGTTGACGACTGGAGACATCTTAGGGGAAATGATGGTCAGAGACTAGGGACGTCCCAAAGAAGATGATAGTCAGGGACTGGAAACATCCAACAGGTTTGGTTGGAGACTGGAGACATACTGCAGAAGACTCCAGCACATTACTGTATATGAGGCTAGACATTCTGCTATTTGTTACCTCTTTACATATCAGAGCTCCCTACCAGACTGGGAGCATCCAAGGTACCCACGACATTTACCAAAGGACTGAATATTTTTCAGTGACTGCAGATTGGGCATTAGAAATAGAACTATTATGTTTTGCAGTTGTTATTCAACTTAGATACAATGTTTCCACAGACACAAGGCGGGGCCCTGGTGCAACGTGTGTCAGGGGCCCCTCGGCTATTCATAGAATATGCTTTTACTTGGTGATTTGGTGCTTTCCTTTTAGTCTAATGGTATCTGCTACTGTAAAAGTTGGTTTGATCTAAATCCCATCGCACCATTTCATTTTTGCCTATACCATTGAACCCAACGCATTTCATCCGAAGCTTAGCAAAATGTTTCCAGGCAAACTCGGGGGCCCAGAGAAACCAGGACATTTTGTACACCGCTCAAGGTGCGTGGCTCCAATGCAGAATCCCCAGGTCCTGGCCTGACTCGCTGCACTCCAGAAAATCGGTCAGAAAAGAAAATGAATCGCTACACTACGTGAGCGCAGCAACTTTTCTGGTTTATTTGAAGGTATCGGGGGGGGGGGTCTCCACTGACATATTTTAATCCTAAGCGTGAAATATTTGATACACCCCGCTGCCATTCATTTCCATAAAGAAGAAAAGTTGCTGCAGCCCGGAGTGCAGTGATTCGTTTTCTGACCGATTTAGCTGGAGTGCAGCGAGCCAGGTCAGCACCCAGGGATTTTGCATTGGAGCCACCTTCTTTGATGTATCTAACTGGACCCTTGGACAGTACGACCCATCTAGTTAGATTTCCCCTGACTTTCTCCTTCGTGTTGCCATGTTATATGCCTGCGTCCGCTCTGCTCCATCTGCTGCACGTGCCGCTGCTCGGCTGCAGACGCTGCATGTGGCACGTGCCTTGTACACTCCAGATTTACCACCTGCTCCTAATAAACTCATTATATGTCCTCATCCTCCTCCGCTGCGTGCCGTATCTCCTTTTCTTCACTCCAATTAACACATCTGATTCCACAAATCGCATTATAGCCAATCACAGTCACAACGGACGCCCGTCATCTCCCCTTTTTTTTATTGTTGTACGTGCGCTGCCGAACCCCCGGCTTCATCCAGCCGCAGAATTCAGCGTCCTGACTGAGCTGACGGCTCCACAAGCCACCGAGACCAGGAAACAACCGATACGTTGTACATAGTGCGGGAAATATGTCCGTCTATCTGTATACTGCTCCTATCAGCCTGCGCACCAAAGGAGCTTACACTCTAATGTCACACGCTATTAATACGTGTAGCACTGACTCCCGAAGGAGCTGCTGATTTAATCGGGCTTACCGTTACCTTCTTCACCTCGTCTGTGTCTAGGGGTTTCTCGAGCTAGATGGCCCAAGAACTGTATAGACTGACGCCAGAGCCACTTTTATTTGCAAAAATAGTCAACGAACACAGTCTCTCAACGTAGGGTTATGCCGCGTACACACGACCGGACTTTTCGAGGGACTAGGTCCGACGGTCTTTCCGACGGACTTTCGGTGAAGTTCCGACGGACTTTCCGAATCAACGGACTTGGCCACACACAATCACACCAAATGCCGCGTACACACGATCAAACAATCGGGTGGAAAAGTCCGGCAAACTCAAGTCCGCCGGACAATCCCCACCGTGTGTAGCCTCCGGCTGACTTTTTTTACCCGAAAGTACGGCGGACTTAGAAAGTAGTTTTGCACTCCAATCTTCCCGCCGGACTCGCATTTCGGCGGACAATCCGGCCGTGCGTATGCCAGTCCGCCGTCATTTTGAAATGAACGGACTTTTCCCACCCGGAGAAAAGTCCGCTCATTTTGAGCACATCTCCAGGTAGGCGGGGCCCGCGAAGGATGCGTCGCTGGCCCCGCCACCTGGTATGGACTTAAAGGGGAATCCCAACGCTGAAAAAATCGGCGTGGGGGTCCCCCCCCCAGGTCCACATCAGACCCTTGTCCGAGCACGCTACCCGGCCGGCCAGGAAAGGGGGGGACGAGCGAGCGCCCCCCCCCCCCCTCCTGAGCCGTACCAGGCCGCGTGCCCTCAACATGGAGGGGTGCCTTGGGGAAGGGGGGGGCGCGCGCCCCCCCCCACCCCAAAGCACCTTGTCCCCATGTTGATGAGGACAAGGGCCTCTTCCCGACAACCCTGGCCATTGGTTGTCGGGGTCTGCGGGCAGGGGGCTTATCGGAATCCGGGAGCCCCCTTTAATAAGGGGGCCCCCGGATACCGGCCCCCCACCCTATGTGAATGAGTATGGGGTACAATGTACCCCTACCCATTCACCTGTAAAATAAAGTTAAAAAAAACACAACACCCAAGGGTTAAAATAGTTTATTGCACAACTCTGGGGGTCTTCTCGCCGGACTCCTCTGCTATCTTCTGCTAGCTCTTTTACTAGCGGAGGAGCCCGGCTTTCTTCCTCGCCGCCGCCCTCTTCTTCCGACTTCGGGGGTCTTGTCCCCCTCTTTGGTTCTTCTGCCGGGCCACCGCTCCTTCTTCTAGCTCTTTTACAGGCGGTGGCCCGGTCTTCTGTCGCCGGTCTTCTGTCGCCGGTCTTCTGTCTGAAGGCGTAACCGTATAGGTTTAGGAGATATTTCTTGGACCTACAGGTAAGCCTTAATCTAGGCTTACCTTTAGGTCAAAGTGTGTACTTTAAAGGGGTTGTAAAGGTTCGTTTTTTATTTTCTAAATAGGTTCCTTTAAGCTAGTGCATTGTTGGTTCACTTACCTTTTCCTTCGATTTACCCTTCTAAATGTTTTTTTTCTTAGTTTTCTTTGTCTGAATTTCTCACTTCCTGTTCCTCCTCAGTAAGCTGTTCAGTAAGCTGTTCTGGCTGACTAAACACCGCTCGGATGATGGTGTGAAGTTTACTGAGGAGAAACAGGAAGTGAGAAATTCAGACAAAGAAAAAAAACATTTAGAAGGGAAATCGAAGGAAAAGGTAAGTGAACCAACAATGCACTAGCTTAAAGGAACCTATTTATAAAATAAAATACAAACCTTTACAACCCCTTTAAGTACCCTCTCCACTGGGCTGGTTCCCAAGAGAGAGTAAACCCTTAATGCACCCAACTAGACTACGTTCTGGACCCTGCCAGGGTTGAAAGCGCCACCCATGGTCAGGCAGAACACCATGCAGTCCAGCCAGACTGGTACTGAGGTCAAAATTTAGAGTTAATTAAACCCAAAACCAAACTGCGGTTCCAGGAAAAGTTAAATGACAAAACACACAGCGTGTGCTCTTCAGGAGCCGGCGCTACGTAAGTAATAAAAGAGGGCTCCTAAACCTCTTATCTGCAGGGTCCTTGAAATCGTGGACATTCTCAACACAGACTCTTAAGGTCTTCTTATAACAGGAAATTACTGGGTCCATGAAAGGGATGGATCTGTTTCTTGAGGACCCTCTTATTGCTGAGCAAAGTGCTTGGGAGGGACAAAGATTTTTAAAATTTTTAATTTTTTAGGAAGAGGCCCGTCAGCAAACAAGACAAGACTGGGGGCAGCGGTGGTCAGAACTATCACAATAAGAACCTAGCAGGGCTGGATTAAGAGCATCATGTGCTTGGTGCTGAGGATTTTGGTGGACCTTTGGACCTTCTGTTTTCCAAGAGCCTGTGCTGGCACGCGCCCAAACTCAAAGGGGCACAGCCACACAGGCATTACACTAGGGAAGCCTGGCATTTCATTTTCTGTAAGGGCCGTGCATCCGCATTCACTCTGGGCTGGAAGAGCGCAGCTGCGCAGGCCTAACACTATGGGAGCCCCAGACTTCAGTAAGAGCCCTGCATTGACGTGCCCCAGGCTTCTGTTAGGACTGCTCATGCAGTGCCCATTATCAATCCCACCACCCTGCCCAGGCGGTGCATGTGGAATGCAGGGCCCAATGGGGGAGAGCTCTTCCCATGGGCCCACTGCTTTCCATGGGCAGTCTGTCCTTTTTTGGGTGGCTGGGCCTATATGAAGGTAGGGGCCTGGAGCTGCAGCTCCAATAGCCCCTACGTTAATCCAGCCCTGCCATTAGGGGGAGTTGCTGCAGACCCCTTAAAGTGTTTAGTTGAATTCTGAGCTAGCAAGGCCGCCTGACCCAGCCCACCGTAGTACCATGGGTACTGTTCCCATTAGATAGAGGCAGCATGGGCGTACTGGAAGCCTGGACCTGCGCAGGAGTGCGGGATATAGAAGGGGAAAAATGGCGCACATTTTAATTCAAGGCAGTGGCTGGTTTCCCCCACCATGGGTTGTGTCCAAAAAAGGCAGCGACATCACCACTCCCCAGATACAGTATAAGATATATTATTCAAGAGCCACATTACCTCTCTCCATATATAAGATACACTATGATGTCAAAAGTATTGGGACGCTGGCTTTTACATGAACTTTAAAGACATCCCAGTCTTAGTCCATTGGGTTCAATATTGAGTTGGCCCTTTGCAGCTATAACAGCTTCAACTCTTCTGGGAAGGCCGTCCACAAGGTTTAGGAGATGTGTCTATGGGGATGTTTGACCATTCTTCCAGAAGAGCATTTGTGAGGTCAGGCACTGATGTTGGGCGCAGAAGGCCTGGCTCGCAGTCTCTGCTCTAATTCATCCCAAAGGTGTTCTATTGGGTGGGGCCCGGGACCCGGTGTAGGCCAGTCAAGTTCCTCCACCCCAAAACTCGCTCATCCATGTCTTTATGGAGCTTGCTTTGTGCACTGGTCCAAATCATTTGGTGGAGGGGGGATTATGGTGTGGGGGGAGGGGGGATTATGGAGTGGGGTTTATTTTCAGGGGTTGGTCTTGGCCCCTTAGTTCCAGTGAAGGGAACTCCTTAAAGCGTCAGCAAACCAAGACATTTTGGACAATTTCATGCCCCCAACTTGGTGGGAAAAAGTTTGGGGGTGGCCCCTTCCTGTTCCAACATGGGCACCAGTGCACAAGTCAAGGTCCATAAAGACATGGATGGGCGAGTTTGGGGTGGAGGAACTTGACTGGCCTGCACAGAGTCCTGACCTCAACCCAATAGAACACCTTTGGGATGAATTTGAGCGGAGACTGCAAGCAAGGCCTATTCGTCCAACATCAGTGCCTGACCTCACAAATGCTCTTCTGGAAGGATGGTCAAACATTCCCATAGACACCCTCCTAAACCTTGTGGACGGCCTTCCTAGAAGAGTTGAAGCTGTTATAGCTGCAAAGGGTGGTGGCAACTCAATATTGAACACTACGGACTAAGACTGGGATGCCATTAAAATTCATGTAAAAGCCGGTGTTCCAATACTTTTGACATTGTAGTGTATCTTATATCTGGAGAGCGGTAATGTCACTGTATAATATATCTTATACTGTATCTGGGGAGGGTTGATGTCGCTCCATTAAAGGTCATGTGCGTGTAAAGGTAGGCGTCCCAATACTTTTGGTATATATGTATACCGAAGTGCTGTACAGAGAACACTGAGCCTCCAGTCACATTGGTCTCTGCACCAGAAGAGCTTACACTCTAATGTCCCCTCACAGGTCGCACACTCTCTCTGAACGCTCCGAAAATGTCAAGTTTTGAATTGAATTAAATTCTAAAGGTGTAAGGCCAGATTTAGAGGGATTCCTCTTCGATTTTATAGAGATGTCCTCTCTTTTCCTGATGTGTCTCCAGCACAGGAAGTGAAAGGAAATCCCCCCTCTGGGATTCAGGAAGAAGAAATACACATAAAATAACCCGTCTGTAATCCCAGATACATCCTGCTGCAGACCGCCACAGACGACTGACAGCAGAAAAAGGCCAAGTGCTGATCTAGTCTTCCCCGTTATTTTAGTTTTTCAGTTGAACCCTCTTTGTCAGATCTATGATTGTCCCAGAAATGTTTGAATCCACTTACTGCTGACTGACTCACCACCTCTGCTGGAAGTCCGTCCCAAGCTTCAACTACTCTTTCTGTAAAATAATACTTTCTAAGGTTCGTTTTGATCCTTTCTTGGTCTAGTTTGAGGCCATGTCCCCGTGTCCTCCATCTTGGCTTCATACTGAAAATCCCGCCCCCGCCTGAACCTCATTAACCTCCTACATGGATTTAGTCATGTCAATGCTTTCCCTTATTTCCTCCAGACTGCTTATGACGGTTCTGAACTCTCTCCTGATATATTTTATCCATCAGATCTTTCACCAATTTTATTCTCAGTGTCTGGACTCGTTCTATCTTATCAATATGTTAATGTAGGTGAGATCTCCAGAACTGAACACGGTATTCTAACTGAGGTCTCACTAAAGATAGAGGGATCAAGACCACCTTCCTCCTGCTGGTGACCCCTCTAGTGATATAAAGATCTATATAGAGGAATCAGGACCTCCTTCCTCCTGCTGGTGACCCCTCTAGTGATATAAAGATCTATATAGAGGAATCAGAACCTCCTTCCTCCTGCTGGTGACCCCTCTAGTAAAATAAAGATCTATAGAGAGGAATCAGGACCTCCTTCCTCCTGCTGGTGATCCCTCTAGTGATATAAAGATCTATATAGAGGAATCAGGATCCCCTTCCTCCTGCTGGTGACCCCTCTAGTGATATGAAGATCTATATAGAGGAATCAGGACCTCCTACCTTCTGCTGGTGATCCCTCTAGTGATATAAAGATCTATATAGAGGAATCAGGACCTCCTCCCTCCTGTTGGTGACCCCTCTAGTAAAATAAAGATCTATATAGAGGAATCAGGACCTCCTTCCTCCTGCTGGTGATCCCTCTAGTGATATAAAGATCTATATAGAGGAATCAGGATCCCCTTCCTCCTGCTGGTGACCCCTCTAGTGATATAAAGATCTATATAGAGGAATCAGGACCTCCTTCCTCCTGCTGGTGACCCCTCTAGTGATATGAAGATCTATATAGAGGAATCGGGACCTCCTTCCTCCTGCTGGTGACCCCTCTAGTCGTATACAGATCTACAGTATATAGAGGAATCAGAACCTCCTCCCTCCTGTTGGTGACCCCTCTAGTAAAATAAAGATCTATATAGAGGAATCAGGACCTCCTTCCTCCTGCTGGTGATCCCTCTAGTGATATAAAGATCTATATAGAGGAATCAGGATCCCCTTCCTCCTGCTGGTGACCCCTCTAGTGATATAAAGATCTATATAGAGGAATCAGGATCCCCTTCCTCCTGCTGGTGACCCCTCTAGTGATATGAAGATCTATATAGAGGAATCAGGATCCCCTTCCTCCTGCTGGTGACCCCTCTAGTGATATGAAGATCTATATAGAGGAATCAGGACCTCCTACCTCCTGCTGGTGATCCCTCTAGTGATATGAAGATCTATATAGAGGAATCAGGACCTCCTACCTCCTGCTGGTGACCCCTCTAGTGATATGAAGATCTATATAGAGAAATCAGGATCCCCTTCCTCCTGCTGGTGACCCCTCTAGTGATATGAAGATCTATATAGAGGAATCAGGATCCCCTTCCTCCTGCTGGTGACCCCTCTAGTGATATGAAGATCTATATAGAGGAATCGGGACCTCCTTCCTCCTGCTGGTGACCCCTCTAGTCGTATACAGATCTACAGTATATAGAGGAATCAGAACCTCCTCCCTCCTGTTGGTGACCCCTCTAGTAAAATAAAGATCTATATAGAGGAATCAGGACCTCCTTCCCCCTGCTGGTGACCCCTCTAGTGATATAAAGATCTATATAGAGGAATCAGGACCTCCTTCCTCCTGCTGGTGACCCCTCTAGTGATATAAAGATCTATATAGAGGAATCAGGACCTCCTTCCCCCTGCAGGTGACCTCTCTAGTGATATAAAGATCTATATAGAGGAATCAGGACCTCCTTCCCCCTGCTGGTGACCCCTCTAGTGATATAAAGATCTATATAGAGGAATCAGGACCTCCTTCCTCCTGCCGGTGATCCCTCTAGTGATATAAAGATCTATATAGAGGAATCAGGACCTCCTTCCTCCTGCCGGTGACCCCTCTAGTGATATAAAGATCTATATAGAGGAATTGGGACCTCCTTCCTCCTGCTGGTGACCCCTCTAGTGATATAAAGATCTATATAGAGGAATCAGGACCTCCTTCCCCCTGCTGGTGACCCCTCTAGTGATATAAAGATCTATATAGAGGAATCAGGACCTCCTTCCCCCTGCTGGTGATCCCTCTAGTGATATAAAGATCTATATAGAGGAATCGGGACCTCCTTCCTCCTGCTGGTGACCCCTCTAGTGATATAAAGATCTATATAGAGGAATCAGGACCTCCTTCCTCCTGCCGGTGATCCCTCTAGTGATATAAAGATCTATATAGAGGAATCAGGACCTCCTTCCCCCTGCAGGTGACCTCTCTAGTGATATAAAGATCTATATAGAGGAATCGGGACCTCCTTCCTCCTGCCGGTGATCCCTCTAGTGATATAAAGATCTATATAGAGGAATCAGGACCTCCTTCCCCCTGCTGGTGACCCCTCTAGTGATATAAAGATCTATATAGAGGAATCGGGACCTCCTTCCTCCTGCTGGTGACCCCTCTAGTGATATAAAGATCTATATAGAGGAATCAGGACCTCCTTCCTCCTGCTGGTGACCCCTCTAGTGATATAAAGATCTATATAGAGGAATCAGGACCTCCTTCCCCCAGCTGGTGACCCCTCTAGTGATATAAAGATCTATATAGAGGAATCGGGACCTCCTTCCTCCTGCTGGTGACCCCTCTAGTGATATAACGATCTATATAGAGGAATCAGGACCTCCTTCCTCCTGCCGGTGACCCCTCTAGTGATATAAAGATCTATATAGAGGAATCAGGACCTCCTTCCCCCTGCTGGTGACCCCTCTAGTGATATAAAGATCTATATAGAGGAATCGGGACCTCCTTCCTCCTGCTGGTGACCCCTCTAGTGATATAACGATCTATATAGAGGAATCGGGACCTCCTTCCTCCTGCTGGTGACCCCTCTAGTGATATAAAGATCTATATAGAGGAATCAGGACCTCCTTCCTCCTGCTGGTGACCCCTCTAGTGATATAAAGATCTATATAGAGGAATCAGGACCTCCTTCCCCCTGCTGGTGACCCCTCTAGTGATATAAAGATCTATATAGAGGAATCAGGACCTCCTTCCCCCTGCTGGTGACCCCTCTAGTGATATAAAGATCTATATAGAGGAATCAGGACCTCCTTCCCCCTGCTGGTGATCCCTCTAGTGATATAAAGATCTATATAGAGGAATCAGGACCTCCTTCCTCCTGCTGGTGATCCCTCTAGTGATATAAAGATCTATATAGAGGAATCAGGACCTCCTTCCTCCTGCTGGTGACCCCTCTAGTGATATAACGATCTATATAGAGGAATCAGGACCTCCTTCCTCCTGCTGGTGACCCCTCTAGTGATATAAAGATCTATATAGAGGAATCGGGACCTCCTTCCTCCTGCTGGTGACCCCTCTAGTGATATAAAGATCTATATAGAGGAATCAGGACCTCCTTCCTCCTGCTGGTGACCCCTCTAGTGATATAAAGATCTATATAGAGGAATCAGGACCTCCTTCCACCTGCTGGTGATCCCTCTAATGATATGGAGATCTTTATAGAGGAATCAGGACCTCCTTCCTCCTGCTGATGATCCCTCTAATGATATGGAGATCTTTATAGAGGAATCAGGACCTCCTTCCTCCTGCTGGTGACCCCTCTAGTCGTATACAGATCTACAGTATATAGAGTAACCAGGACCTCCTTCCTCCTGCTGGTGACCCCTCTAGTCGTATACAGATCTACAGTATATAGAGTAACCAGGACCTCCTTCCTCCTGCTGGTGACCCCTCTAGTCGTATACAGATCTACAGTATATAGAGGAATCAGAACCTCCTTCCTCCTGCTATATCTTTATAGAGAAATGGGGACCTCCTTCCTCCTGCTAGTGACCCCTCTAGTGATATAAAGATCTATATAGAGGAATCAGGACCTCCTTCCTCCTGCTGATGATCCCTCTAATGATATGGAGATCTTTATAGAGAAATTGGGACTTCCTTCCTCCTGCTGGTGACCCCTCTAGTGATATAAAGATCTATATAGAGGAATCAGGACCTCCTTCCACCTGCTGGTGATCCCTCTAGTGATATAAAGATCTATATAGAGGAATCGGGACCCCCTTCCTCCTGCTGGTGATCCCTCTAGTAATATGAAGATCTATATAGAGGAATTGGGACCCCCTTCCTCCTGCTGGTGACCCTTTTAGTGATATAAAGATCTATGTAGAGCAGGGAAATGCAATTAGCGGACCTCCAGCTGTTGCAGAACTACAATTCCCATGAGGCATAGCAAGACTGACAGCCACAAAGCATGACACCCAGAGGCAGAGGCATGATGGGACTTGTAGTTTTGCCACAGCTGGAGGTCCGCTAATTGCATATCCCTGATATAGAGGAATCAGGACCTCCTTCCTCCTGCTGGTGACCCCTCTAGTGATATGAAGATCTATATAGAGGAATCAGGACCTCCTTCCTCCTCCTGGTGACCCCTCTAGTGATATAAAGATCTATATAGAGGAATCAGGACCTCCTTCCACCTGCTGGTGACCCCTCTAGTGATATAAAGATCTATATAGAGGAATCAGGACCTCCTTCCTCCTGCTGGTGACCCCTCTAGTGATATAAAGATCTATATAGAGGAATCAGGACCTCCTTCCTCCTGCTGGTGACCCCTCTAGTGTAAGGAGAACAGATTTTTAAAATGAAATCCGGAGACATATTTTTTTTTTTTTATTGCCAATAGGTAAACTATTTTAAAGCATATTTTTCTCAAATGACATATGCAGTGCATGTCTTATGTGTTTATGGAATGGTTGTATGATATATATATGTTATTTCTCACATTTCGTCCATGAGATTAAAAAAAGATGATACTTAGAATCTTTTGAGATATGGACTACCAAATGTTATAAAGATAAGATAGAGAAAATACAGAGTGCAAAGTCCTGGAGTGTGCTACATAAAGAATGCAGGGCTCAACTGTGCCCATCAATGCGGCCTCACCAGTGCCCAACTATGCAGCCTTACCAGTGCCCATCTATGCAGCCTCACCAGTGCCCATCTATGCAGCCTCACCAGTGCCCATCTATGCAGCCCATCAAAGCAGCCTCACCAGTGTCCAGCACTGCAGCCTGACCAGTGCCCATCTATGCAGCCTCACCAGTGCCCAGCTATGCAGCCTTACCAGTGTCCATTTATGAAGCCCATTAAAGCAGCCTTGCCAGTGTCCATCTATGCAGCCTCACCAGTGCCCATCTATGCAGCCCATCAAAGAAGCCTCACCAGTGCCCAGCAGTGCAGCCTGACCAGTGTCCATCTATGCAGCCTGACCAGTGCCCATCTATGCAGCCTCACCAGTGCCATCTATGCAGCCTCACCAGTGCCATCTATGCAGCCTCACCAGTGCCATCTATGCAGCCTCACCAGTGCCCATCTATGCAGCCTCACCAGTGCCCATCTATGCAGCCTCACCAGTGCCCATCTATGCAGCCTCACCAGTGCCCATCTCTGCAGCCCATCAAAGCAGCCTCAGCAGCGCCCATCTATGTAGCCTCACTAGTGCACATCTATGCAGCCTGACCAGTGCCCATCAATGCAGCCTATCAAATCAGACTCACCAGTGCCCAGCAATGCAGCTTGACCAGTGCCCTTCTATGCAACCTGACCAGTGCCCATCTATACAGCCTCATCAGTCCCCATCTATGCAGCCTCACCAGTGCCCAGCAGTGCAGTCTCACCAGTGCCAACCTATGCAATCTGACCAGTGCCCAGCATTGCAGCCTGAGCAGTGCCCATCCAATGCAGCCTCACCAGTGCCCATCTATGCAGCCTCGCCAGTGCACAGCTATGCAGCCTCGCCAGTGCACAGCTATGCAGCCTGACCAGTGCCCATCTGTGCAGTCTCACCATCGCGCAATAATTCAGCCTGACCAGTGCCCAGCAATGCAACCTCACCAGCACCCAGCAATGCAGCCTGACCAGTGCCCATCTATACAGCTTCACCAGTGCCCATCCAATGCAGCCTCACCATTGCAGGGGATCGGAGAGAAGAGAGGAAGAGGAGATCCTAGTGGATCATTACGTTAATTTGAATCGCCGGGCGCCAGCCATCACACAAGTCCCGCCTCCTGGATCGGCTCCTACCTATGATAGACAGCGCATGTCTCCCGGCATTGGACAAGTGTGCTGTCTATCAAAGGAGCCAAACCAGGAGGTGGCAGACTTTGTGTGACGACGGGAGCCTGATGATTCAAAAGCTGTCACAGCGGGTGAAGCCTGCCTCCCCCCTAGTGTGCGGCACCCGGGGCGTCGTTTGTATGCCACTCGCTTCGGTGTCCTCCCTTTGCCTCAGCACCCGCCCAGGATTGGCTCCACACATAGCGCTGGCTCTGCACTGTAATCCGGGGACAAATTCAGGGACAGACTGGCTCCGGGGACAGTGTCCTCAGTCTGGAAACCGGGGATGTCTGGTCACCCTACACCCTGGTGATATAAATTTGAAAATCAAGATGGAGGGATTAAATCATGAGGTTACCACGTCCCAATAATAAGTACAAAAAAGATTAAAGGGGCCAAAAGAGGGGCTGGGGGGCTACCAACCCCAGGACTTTTACCGGTATCAAGTCAAAAAAGTCAGCAATTATGTATACATTTATAAAAATAAAACATTTTTATTTTGTACATCTTACATAAACATTGAACAAGACATCACTATATAACCATTAAAATGATCATACATAGTACAGCATGGAAATCCACAGAGAATTACCCAAATTTGTTCATAAAAACAAAAGCAAAGCTGAGCTGCGATTTTTTTCTACATGTTTCGCTCGGTTCGAGCTTCTTCAGGAAATGATGCAGCCATAGCTAAAATAGCAGAATGCAAAAAGAAAAGAAAAACATAATTTTATTCATAAAGAGTTATATACAGAATATATAATATATAGTATATATACCTGCTGGTGATCCCTCTAGTGATATGAAGATCTATATAGAGGAATCAGGACCTCCTTCTCCCTGCTGGTGACCCCTCTAGTGATATAAAGATCTATATAGAGGAATCAGGACCTCCTTCCTCCTGCTGGTGACCCCTCTAGTGATAAAAAGATCTATATAGAGGAATCAGGACCTCCTTCCTCCTGCTGGTGATCCCTCTAGTGATATAAAGATCTATATAGAGGAATCAGGACCTCCTTCCTCCTGCTGGTGATCCCTCTAGTGATATAAAGATCTATATAGAGGAATCAGGACCTCCTTCCTCCTGCTGGTGACCCCTCTAGTGATATAAAGATCTATATAGAGGAATCAGGACCTCCTTCCACCTGCTGGTGACCCCTCTAGTGATATAAAGATCTATATAGAGGAATCAGAACCTCCTTCCTCCTGCTGGTGACCCCTCTAGTGATATAAAGATCTATATAGAGGAATCAGGACCTCCTTCCTCCTGCTGGTGATCCCTCTAGTGATATAAAGATCTATATAGAGGAATCAGAACCTCCTTTCACCTGCTGGTGACCCCTCTAGTGATAAAAAGATCTATATAGAGGAATCAGGATCTCCTTCTCCCTGCTGGTGACCCCTCTAGTGATATAAAGATCTATATAGAGGAATCAGGACCTCCTTCCTCCTGCTGGTGATCCCTCTAGTGATATAAAGATCTATATAGAGGAATCAGGACCTCCTTCCTCCTGCTGGTGACCCCTCTAGTGATATAAAGATCTATATAGAGGAATCAGAACCTCCTTCCCCCTGCTGGTGACCCCTCTAGTGATATAAAGATCTATATAGAGGAATCAGGACCTCCTTCCTCCTGCTGGTGACCCCTCTAGTGATATAAAGATCTATATAGAGGAATCAGAACCTCCTTCCTCCTGCTGGTGACCCCTCTAGTGATATAAAGATCTATATAGAGGAATCGGGACCTCCTTCCTCCTGCTGGTGACCCCTCTAGTGATATAAAGATCTATATAGAGGAATCAGGACCTCCTTCCTCCTGCTGGTGACCCCTCTAATGATATAAAGATCTATATAGAGGAATCAGGACCTCCTTCCTCCTGCTGGTGATCCCTCTAGTGATATAAAAATCTATATAGAGGAATCAGGACCTCCTTCCTCCTCCTGGTGACCCCTCTAGTGATATAAAGATCTATATAGAGGAATCAGGATCTCCTTCCTCCTGCTGGTGACCCCTCTAGTGATATAAAGATCTATATAGAGGAATCAGGACCTCCTTCCTCCTGCTGGTGACCCCTCTAGTGATATAAAGATCTATATAGAGGAATCAGAACCTCCTTCCCCCTGCTGGTGACCCCTCTAGTGATATAAAGATCTATATAGAGGAATCAGGACCTCCTTCCTCCTGCTGGTGACCCCTCTAGTGATATAAAGATCTATATAGAGGAATCAGAACCTCCTTCCTCCTGCTGGTGACCCCTCTAGTGATATAAAGATCTATATAGAGGAATCGGGACCTCCTTCCTCCTGCTGGTGACCCCTCTAGTGATATAAAGATCTATATAGAGGAATCAGGACCTCCTTCCTCCTGCTGGTGATCCCTCTAGTGATATAAAGATCTATATAGAGGAATCAGGACCTCCTTCCTCCTGCTGGTGATCCCTCTAGTGATATAAAGATCTATATAGAGGAATCAGGACCTCCTTCCTCCTCCTGGTGACCCCTCTAGTGATATAAAGATCTATATAGAGGAATCAGGACCTCCTTCCTCCTGCTGGTGACCCCTCTAGTGATATGAAGATCTATATAGAGGAATCAGGACCTCCTTCCTCCTGCTGGTGACCCCTCTAGTGATATAAAGATCTATATAGAGGAATCAGAACCTCCTTCCCCCTGCTGGTGACCCCTCTAGTGATATGAAGATCTATATAGAGGAATCAGGACCTCCTTCCATCTGCTGGTGATCACCCCAGAATTCTATACACCTTCCCCATTGTCTGGTCACACTGTTTGCCCATTTTGCAACCATCTATCATAAGCGCCCCCATATCTTGTTCCTCTGTACCCCCAATTTTGTACTTTGTTAGAGAATTCTCCTTTCTCCTTCATGGGGCAGTGGAGGGGTCACACTGTGGACTGGCTTTAGCTGACAGCGGAGATCACTGGAGCCTGGTACATGATCCGGTGCTGACCAGAGACGGCTCCAAAGTCCCCCCCCGGGCGCCAGGTTACCATGGGAACTGTCATCCAGCGCCCTGACCCCATAGACTGTCCTCTCCGGGCCTCCGGATTACTGAGCACAATGACCGGCTGGAGCAACCCGCTTCAAGTGATTTTATCACCCAGCACCCCCCTCCCCCCACCGTGTCACAGAACCAGAAGAAACAACGTAACAATCACTTCCCTTCTGCAGACCGGCCGTCATTGCTGAGATATCAGCTGTGCAAAATCACTAGAAGGAATATGTTACAAAGAGACTACAGAAAGTTACAATATACAGGATAAGAACAGATACCGAGAATTACACCCGACATACAGGACAAGAGAAGTGGTACTGTGCAGAGTCCATACATACAGAATAAGCACAGATACCGAGAATTACACCCGACATACAGGACAAGAGTAGTATTGTGCAGAGTTCATACATACAGAATAAGAACAGATACCGAGAATTACACCCGACATACAGGACAAGAGAAGTAGTACTGTGCAGAGTCCATACATACAGAATAAGAACAGATACCGAGAATTACACCTGACATACAGGACAAGAGAAGTGGTACTGTGCAGAGTCCATACATACAGAATAAGAACAGATACCGAGAATTACACCTGACATACAGGACAAGAGAAGTGGTACTGTGCAGAGTCCATACATACAGAATAAGAACAGATACCGAGAATTACACCCGACATACAGGAGAAGAGAAGTGGTACTGTGCAGAGTTCATACATACAGAATAAGAACAGATACCGAGAATTACACCCGACATACAGGACAAGAGAAGTGGTACTGTGCAGAGTCCATACATACAGAATAAGCACAGATACCGAGAATTACACCCGACATACAGGACAAGAGTAGTATTGTGCAGAGTTCATACATACAGAATAAGAACAGATACCGAGAATTACACCCGACATACAGGACAAGAGAAGTGGTACTGTGCAGAGTCCATACATACAGAATAAGAACAGATACCGAGAATTACACCTGACATACAGGACAAGAGAAGTGGTACTGTGCAGAGTCCATACATACAGAATAAGAACAGATACCGAGAATTACACCTGACATACAGGACAAGAGAAGTGGTACTGTGCAGAGTCCATACATACAGAATAAGAACAGATACCGAGAATTACACCCGACATACAGGAGAAGAGAAGTGGTACTGTGCAGAGTTCATACATACAGAATAAGAACAGATACCGAGAATTACACCCGACATACAGGGCAAGAGAAGTGGTACTGTGCAGAGTCCATACATACAGAATAAGAACAGATACCGAGAATTACACCCGACATACAGGACAAGAGAAGTGGTACTGTGCAGAGTCCATACATACATAATAAGAACAGATACCGAGAATTACACCCGACATATAGGAGAAGAGGAGTGGTACTGTGCAGAGCCCATACATACAGAATAAGAACAGATACCGAGAATTACACCCGACATACAGGACAAGAGAAGTGGTACTGTGCAGAGTCCATACATACAGAATAAGAACAGATACCGAGAATTACACCTGACATACAGGACAAGAGAAGTGGTACTGTGCAGAGTCCATACATACAGAATAAGAACAGATACCGAGAATTACACCCGACATACAGGAGAAGAGAAGTGGTACTGTGCAGAGTTCATACATACAGAATAAGAACAGATACCGAGAATTACACCCGACATACAGGACAAGAGAAGTGGTACTGTGCAGAGTCCATACATACAGAATAAGAACAGATACCGAGAATTACACCCGACATACAGGACAAGAGAAGTGGTACTGTGCAGAGTCCATACATACAGAATAAGAACAGATACCGAGAATTACACCCGACATACAGGAGAAGAGAAGTGGTACTGTGCAGAGTTCATACATACAGAATAAGAACAGATACCGAGAATTACACCCGACATACAGGACAAGAGAAGTGGTACTGTGCAGAGTCCATACATACAGAATAAGAACAGATACCGAGAATTACACCCGACATACAGGACAAGAGAAGTGGTACTGTGCAGAGTCCATACATACAGAATAAGAACAGATACCGAGAATTACACCCGACATACAGGAGAAGAGAAGTGGTACTGTGCAGAGTTCATACATACAGAATAAGAACAGATACCGAGAATTACACCCGACATACAGGACAAGAGAAGTGGTACTGTGCAGAGTCCATACATACAGAATAAGAACAGATACCGAGAATTACACCCGACATACAGGACAAGAGAAGTGGTACTGTGCAGAGTCCATACATACAGAATAAGAACAGATACTGAGAATTACACCCGGCATACAGGACAAGAGAAGTGGTACTGTGCAGAGTCCATACATACAGAATGAGAACAGATACCGAGAATTACACCCGACATATAGGAGAAGAGGAGTGGTACTGTGCAGAGCCCATACATACAGAATAAGAACAGATACCGAGAATTACACCCGACATACAGGACAAGAGAAGTGGTACTGTGCAGAGCCCATACATACAGAATAAGAACAGATACCGAGAATTACACCCGACATACAGGACAAGAGAAGTGGTACTGTGCAGAGTCCATACATACAGAATGAGAACAGATACCGAGAATTACACCCAACATACAGGAGAAGAGGAATGGTACTGTGCAGAGCCCATACATACAGAATAAGAAGAGATACCGAGAATTACACCCGACATACAGGAGAAGAGAAGTGGTACTGTGCAGAGTTCATACATACAGAATAAGAACAGATACCGAGAATTACACCCGACATACAGGACAAGAGAAGTGGTACTGTGCAGAGTCCATACATACAGAATAAGAACAGATACCGAGAATTACACCCGACATACAGGACAAGAGAAGTGGTACTGTGCAGAGTCCATACATACAGAATAAGAACAGATACTGAGAATTACACCCGGCATACAGGACAAGAGAAGTGGTACTGTGCAGAGTCCATACATACAGAATGAGAACAGATACCGAGAATTACACCCGACATACAGGAGAAGAGGAGTGGTACTGTGCAGAGCCCATACATACAGAATAAGAACAGATACCGAGAATTACACCCGACATACAGGACAAGAGAAGTGGTACTGTGCAGAGCCCATACATACAGAATAAGAACAGATACCAAGAATTACACCCGACACACAGGATAAGAGAAGTAGTACTGTGCAGAGTCCATACATACATAATAAGAACAGATACCGAGAATTACACCCGACATACAGGACAAGAGAAGTGGTACTGTGCAGAGTCCATACATACATAATAAGAACAGATACCGAGAATTACACCCGACATACAGGACAAGAGAAGTGGTACTGTGCAGAGTCCATACATACAGAATAAGAACAGATACCAAGAATTACACCCGACATACAGGACAAGAGAAGTGGTACTGTGCAGAGTCCATACATACATAATAAGAACAGATACCGAGAATTACACCCGACATACAGGACAAGAGAAGTAGTACTGTGCAGAGTCCATACATGCAGAATAAGAACAGATACCGAGAATTACACCCGACATACAGGACAAGAGAAGTGGTACTGTGCAGAGCCCATACATACAGAATAAGAACAGATCCCGAGAATTACACCCGACATACAGGACAAGAGAAGTGGTACTGTGCAGAGTCCATACATACAGAATAAGAACAGATCCCGAGAATTACACCCGACATACAGGACAAGAGAAGTGGTACTGTGCAGAGTCCATACATACAGAATAAGAACAGATACCAAGAATTACACCCGACATACAGGACAAGAGAAGTGGTACTGTGCAGAGCCCATACATACAGAATAAGAACAGATACCGAGAATTACACCCGACATACAGGACAAGAGAAGTGGTACTGTGCAGAGCCCATACATACAGAATAAGAACAGATACCGAGAATTACACCCGACATACAGGAGAAGAGAAGTGGTACTGTGCAGAGTCCATACATACAGAATAAGAACAGATAGTCATTTGGGTATTTGTTTGCCTCTTGTCCGGTGGAAGGGTCGCCCGGTGTGGGGGTGGGATCAGACGAGGCGGTGGAAGGGTCGCCCGGTGTGGGGGCGGGGTCAGACGAGGCGGTGGAAGGGTCACCCGGTGTGGGGCGTATTTCGGAAGGCGTTGGCGCTCCACTAACAATCATTATTGGGAATAATAAAGCTCCTTTGTCTCCGCTATGAAGCGTCTTTCCTGGGAGTGTTACAATGGAGCACAATTCTCTGTTATCTAGAAGAAATCGTTCTCTGACAAGGGATTGGCAGACGGGTGCGGCGTGGAGGCGAAGGACCCCATTGTTTTCTGGAGTGACCACATCCAGCATCTGTACAAAGAGCACCTGTCATACGAGGCTCCCCTCCCCCTACTGACCAGGAACAACAGGCGGCCATAGTCAGAGATCAGATAGAAGTCCTCATCTGTATATTGTATTCCAGGCCAGTGATTACCGAATCCAGAGGATGCAAATTATATTTCCAGGTCTGTACACCCGCTGTGCCCATTACGAGGGGTTCCCACCATCCCTGTGCTGAGTTCCCAGGTCTGTACACCCGCTGTGCCCATTATGAGGGGTTCCCACCATCCCTGTGCTGAGTTCCCGGGTCTGTACACCCGCTGTGCCCATTATGAGGGGTCCCCACCATCCCTGTGCTGAGTTCCCGGTCTGTACACCCGCTGTGCCCATTATGTAACAGAAGAATTGTGACTTTGCAGCGAATGGAGTAAGACTTCAGGTTGGTCAGCAGATTTCTGTTTAGGGAGTGAATCTTCTCCTCCTCTGTCTCTCCCTCTTCGGTGGATCATTCTGGATTCAAAGTAATAATTGTGTCTCCTCTTCTCTCCTCTTCTCTGCTCTTCTCTCCTCTTCTCTCCTCTTCTCTCCTCTCCTCTCCTCTCCTCTCCTGTTCTCTCCTCTTCTCTCCTCTCCTCTCCTCTTTTCTCCTCTTCTCTCCTCTCCTCTTCTCTCCTCTCCTCTTCTCTCCTCTTCTCTTCTCTCCTCTTCTTTCCTCTTCTCTCCTCTTCTCTCCTCTCCTCTTCTTTTCTCTCCTCTTCTTTTCTCTCCTCTTCTCTCCTCTCCTCTTCTCTCCTCTTCTCTTCTCTCCTCTTCTTTCCTCTTCTCTCCTCTTCTCTCCTCTCCTCTTCTTTTCTCTCCTCTTCTTTTCTCTCCTCTTCTCTCCTCTCCTCTTCTCTCCTCTTCTCTCCTCTTCTTTCCTCTTCTCTCCTCTCCTCTTCTTTTCTCTCCTCTTCTCTTCTCTCCTCTTCTCTCCTCTTCTCTCCTCTTCTCTCCTCTCCTCTCCTCTTCTCTCCTCTCCTCTTCTCTCCTCTTCTCTTCTCTCCTCTTCTCTCCTCTCCTCTTCTCTCCTCTCCTCTTCTCTCCTCTTCTTTCCTCTTCTCTCCTCTTCTCTCCTCTCCTCTTCCTTTCTCTCCTCTTCTTTTCTCTCCTCTTCTTTTCTCTCCTCTTCTCTCCTCTTCTCTCCTCTTCTCTTCTCTCCACTTCTCTCCTCTCCTCTTCTCTCCTCTTCTCTTCTCTTCTCTCCTCTTCTCTCCTCTTCTCTTCTCTTCTCTCCTCTTCTCTTCTCTCTTCTCCTCTTCTCTCTTCTCCTCTTCTCTCCTCTTCTCTCCTCTTCTTTCCTCTTCTCTCCTCTTCTCTCCTCTCCTCTTCTTTTCTCTCCTCTTCTTTTCTCTCCTCTCCTCTTCTCTCCTCTTCTCTTCTCTCCTCTTCTTTCCTCTTCTCTCCTCTTCTCTCCTCTCCTCTTCTTTTCTCTCCTCTTCTTTTCTCTCCTCTTCTTTTCTCTCCTCTTCTCTCCTCTTCTCTTCTCTCCACTTCTCTCCTCTCCTCTCTTCTCCTCTTCTTCTCTTCTCTTCTCTCCTCTTCTCTTCTCTTCTCTCCTCTTCTCTCCTCTCCTCTTCTCTCCTCTCCTCTTCTCTCCTCTTCTCTTCTCTCCTCTTCTTTCCTCTTCTCTCCTCTTCTCTCCTCTCCTCTTCTTTTCTCTCCTCTTCTTTTCTCTCCTCTCCTCTCCTCTTCTCTCCTCTTCTTTCCTCTTCTCTCCTCTTCTCTCCTCTCCTCTTCTTTTCTCTCCTCTTCTTTTCTCTCCTCTTCTCTTCTCTCCTCTTCTCTCCTCTTCTCTCCTCTTCTCTTCTCTCCTCTCCTCTCCTCTTCTCTCCTCTTCTCTCCTCTCCTCTTCTCTCCTCTCCTCTTCTCTCCTCTTCTCTTCTCTCCTCTTCTTTCCTCTTCTCTCCTCTTCTCTCCTCTCCTATTCTTTTCTCTCCTCTTCTTTTCTCTCCTCTTCTCTTCTCTCCACTTCTCTCCACTTCTTTTCTCTCCTCTTCTCTTCTCTCCTCTTCTCTCCTCTTCTCTCCTCTTCTTTCCTCTTCCCTCCTCTTCTCTCCTCTCCTCTTCTTTTCTCTCCTCTTCTTTTCTCTCCTCTTCTCTCCTCTTCTCTCCTCTTCTCTTCTCTCCACATCTCTCCTCTCCTCTCCTCTCTTCTCCTCTTCTTATCTTCTCTTCTCTCCTCTTCTCTCCTCTTCTCTTTGCAGTTGATATTCGGGAGATAAAAGAGATCCGGCCGGGGAAGAATTCGAGGGATTTTGAGCGATACCCGGAAGACGCCCGCAAGCTGGACTCCACCCTCTGCTTCATCATTCTGTATGGAGCCGACTTCAGACTGAAGACCCTCAGTGTGGCCGGTATGTAACCAACATCCTCCCCTCATTTCACTTCCTGTCCCTGTGACACCCGTACAGGAAATGGAGGGATGGGGTTGTCACCAGGACAGGAAGTCACAGACAGCAATAAAAACTCCAGCCAGACTGTTCGTTTTTAATGGAGCGGGAAAGAGTTCAAATTTCTATGTGACCCCACTGGGGAGATTCCATTATGCTTCCTGTCCCTGTGACACCCATACAGGAAATGGGGGTGGGTTGGGTTGTCACCAGGACAGGAAGTCGCACACACCAAAAAAAAACTTCAGCCAGATTATTTGTTTTTCAATGGAGCGTGAATAAGTAAAAATTTCTCTCCGTGACCCCATTAAGGGTATCCATTTTACATCCTGTCCCCGTGACACCCCTACAGGAAATGAGGGTTGGTGGGGTTGTCACCAGAACAGGAAGTCATGGAAACCAATAAAAAAAACTCCAGCCAGATAGCTGGGGTGGGTGAGGTTGTCAACATGACAGGAAGTTACAGACACCAATAAACACAACAGCCAGGGTGGTCATTTTTAGGAATAAGTTAAAATTTCTCTCTGTGACCCCATTGAGGAGATTTCATTTTACTTCCTGTTCTTGTGACACCCGTACAGGAAATGAGGAGGGTTGACACCAGGACAGGAAGTCGCAGACACCAATATATACTCCAGCCAGATTGTTAGCTTTCATAGTAGAGGGAACAGGTTAAAATTTCTCTCTGTGATACCATTGGGGAGATTCCATCCCACTTCCTGTTCTTGTGACACCCATACAGGAAATGGAGGGATGGAGTTGTCACCAGAACAGGAAGTCACAGACACCAATAAAAACTCCAACTAGACTTTTAGCTTTCATAGTAGAGGGAGCAGGTTAACATTTCTCTCAGTGACCCCATTGGGGAGATTCCATCCTACTTCCTGCCCCCGTGGAACCCATACAGGAAATAAGGGTGGGTGGGGTTGTCACCAGAACAGGAAGTCACTGGCAACAATAAAAACTCCAGCCAGATTGTTTGTTTTCAGTGGAGCGTGAATACGTTAAAATTTCATTCTGTGACCCCACTGGGGGGATTCCATTTTACTTCCTGTCCCTGTGACACCCATACAGGAAATGTGGATGGGGTTGTCACCAGAAAAGGAAGTCACAGACAGCAATAAAAACTCCAGCCAGACTGTTTGTTTTCAATGGATCGGGAATAAGTTAAAATGTTTCTCTGTGACCCCAATGTGGAGATTCTATAGCACTTCCTGTCCCTGTGACACCCATACAGGAAATGAGGGTTGGTGGGGTTTTTTGCCGGGACAGGAAGTCACAGACACCAATTAAAAAACTCCAGCCAGATTGCTATAAATTGTAACTCTTTCCCACTCCATCAAAAACATGACACCCTTATTTCCTGTATGGGTGTCACGGGGACAGGAAGTAAAATGGAATCTTTACAGTGGGGTCACCGAGAGAGATGTTAACTCTTTCCCGCTCCATCGAAAACTAACAGTCTGGCTGGAGTTTTTATTGGTTTCTGTGACTTCCTGTCCTGGTGAAAACTCCATCCCTTAATTTCCTGTAGAGGTGTCACAGGAACAGGAAGTAGGATGGAATCTCCCCAATGGAGACACAGAAATTGTTTAACTCTTCCCCACTCCATTGAAAACTTTCTGTGACTCAATTGGGGAGATTTTATTTTACAACCTGTCCCTGTGACACCCATACAGGAAATGGGGGGGGGGGGTGGGTGTCACCAGAACAGGAAATCACAGACAGCTATAAAAAAAAAACTGTTTTTAGTTCTAACCCCTCCCCCGCTCTTCTATATACAGTGCGTGTTTTGGTCCGTGTCCCCAATGCAGACATTTGCCATCACTTCCTGCCCTGACACTGGTGGGAGGGCCACCCCCAACAGGGGCTCTAACCCCTTTCCCAGCTCCATTCTGGAGTTGAGGATTGATTCGGGGCGAGTGGCTTGGTGTCGCAGGTGGCAGCCAGAAAATTTGCATTTTCAGGAGGTAGCCATGACCTTTTCCCTATATATAGGACAGTGCGGGGGGAGGGGGCAGACCACACTGAGTTATATCGGGTGAGTTGTGGGCGCGGCGTTCACCACTATGACCTCATCCTGGATCATCGGTGAGTGGGCAGCGGCTGTCACGGGAATAGAAATCCATTGTGTGGGGGGATGGGGGGGGGTCAGTCACATGATAAAATCAGGCGGTTGAGCTGCGTTTTTCTCTTTTTCTTTTTGTAAGGCTAGGAGTTAATTTATTTATTATTATTATTTACTTATTGTTTATTATTTTATTATTGTTTTGTTAGGTTAGGGGGTTAATATTAGTGTTAGGGGTTAATATTAGTGTTAGGATTTAATATTGGCATTGGGGGTCAGGGTTTTATTTTAGGGCTAGTGGTTAATATTTGTGTTTTTGGGTTTAATATTAGTGTTAGGGTTACATATTAGGATTAGGGGTTAATATTAGTGTTAGGGTTACATATTAGGATTAGGGGTTAATATTAGTGTTAGGGTTACATATTAGGATTAGGGGTTAATATTAGTGTTTGGGTTACATATTGGGATTAGGGGTTAATATTAGTGTTTGGGGTTAATTTTAGGGTTATGAGGGTTAAGGGTTGATATTAGTGTTATGGATTAGGGTTTTCTTTTTAGGGTTAGGGGTTAATATTAGTGTTATGGGTTAGGGTTTAATATTAGTGTTCGGAGGTAGGGTTAAATATTCGTGTTGGGGGTAAATATTAGTGTTAGGTGTTAGGGTTAAATATTAGGATTAGGGGTTAATGTTAGTGTTAGGGGTTACTTTTAGGTTTATGGGTTATTATTAACGTTAGGGGTTAGGATTTAATTAGTGTTAGGGGTAAATATTAGTGTTGGGGGGTTAGAGTTAAATATTAGGATTAGGGGATTAGCATTAGGGTTTAATATTAGTGTTAGGGGTTAAAATTAGGGTTAGGTGTTAGGATTTAATATTAGGGTTATGGTTTAATATTGGGATTAGGGTTAAATATCAGTGTTAGGAGTTAGGGGTTAATATTAGAGTTATGGGTTAGTGCTTTAATATTAGTGTTAGGAGTTAATATTAGTTTTAGGGGGTTAATATTAAGTTTAGGGGTTTAATATTAGTGTCAGGGGTTAATATTAGGGTTAGGTATTAGGATTTAATATTAGGGTTATGGGTTATAGTTTAATATTGGGGTTAGGGTTAAATATTAGTGTTAGGAGTTAGGGGTTTGATATTATTGTTAGGGGTTAATATTAGTGTTAGGAGTTAGGGGTTAATGTTAGTGTTATGGGTTAGGGTTTAATATTAAAGTTAGGGTTTAATGTTAGTGCTATGGGTCAATATTCATATTAGGGGTTAGGGTTTAATATTAAGGTTAGAGGTAAATATTACTGTTATGGGTTCAGGTTAATATTAGTGTTAGGGGTTAGGGTTTAATATTAAGCTTAGAAGTTAATATTAGTGTTAGGGGTTAATTATTAGGGTTAGGGGGTTAGGATTAAGGTTAATATTAGTGTTAGGAGTTAGGGGTTAATATTAGTGTTATGGATTAGGGGTTAACTATTAGGGTTGGGGTTAATATTAGTGGTAGGGGTTAGGGTTTAATTAGTGTTAGGGGTTAGAGTTAAATATTAAAATTATGGGGGTTAGCATTAGGGTTTAATATTAGGGTTGGGGTTAAAATTAGTGTTAGGAGTTAGGGGTTTAATATTAGTGTTAGGGGTTAATATTAGGGTTAGGTGTTAGGATTTAATATTAGGGTTATAGTTTAATATTGGGGTTAGGGTTAAATATTAGTGTTAGTAGTTAGGGGTTAAAATTAGACGTATGGGTTTAATAGTAAGGTTAGGGGTTAATATTAGTGTTAGGGGTTAGGAGTTTAATATTAAGGTTAGGGGTTAATATTAGAGTTAGGGGTTAATATTAGTGTTAGGTGTTAATATTAAGGTTGGGGCTAATATTAGTGTTAGGAGTTAGGGGTTAATATTAGTGGTAGGGGTTAATATTAGTGTTAGGGGTTAATATTAAGGTTTGGGCTAATATTAGTGGTAGGGGTTAGGGGTTAATATTAGTGTTAGGTGTTAATATTAAGGTTGGGGCTAATATTAGTGTTAGGAGTTAGGGGTTAATATTAGTGGTAGGGGTTAATATTAGTGTTAGGGGTTAATATTAAGGTTTGGGCTAATATTAGTGTTAGGGGTTAATATTAGCGGCTCTCTTCTGGTTCAGTTATTTTATTACATTGACAATTTCTAGAATCTGAGGTGACCCCGCCCCCTGTGGGCGGAGCTCGGCTCTCTTCTGCTTAGTTTTTCATTTATTTTTTCCGATTCTAAATTCCAGTAAAACTCGGTGAACCTGGAAATCCATTGAAGGACTTTTGAACATTTTTCGGGAAGTGGAGGAAAGTTCACGTGTGTTTTCTTGGCGTTGCGAATGAAAAAAAAAAAAACATTCCGCGGCCGGCGTCTGATATTTTCTGTTAGTTGTTTACAAAATACCCCCCCTCCCCCCCCCTGGAGTATATCTAAAGACAACACTGATTTATCCTAGTATTGTATAGAGTGGGAGAGGGATTAGAACCCCTGCCAGGGTTTTATTGCTGTCCTTGTCCCTCCCTGCTCTCTATTTGACCGGTGAGCATTGTCAGTGACACGAAGTCTAACTCCAAAAATGTTACAGTTGTCACCGGAACGGGAACATGGGGAAAATCTTCCAATGGGGACACCTGCTGCAGTGATAACTGTCTGCCTGACTTCAGAAAGACTTCCTGTTGTGTCTCCGGGATAGGAAGTGAAGGGAAACCTCAGCAATACAACTGGCTGAGGTGTTACTCCATCCCCCCCCCCCAAAAAAAAAAGAAAAGGGGGGGGGCATCGACAGTTTAGAGTGAACCTGTCTTTGGGGACGTGGCAACACCCAAAAGCAGATGGGAATCCCAAAACTTCCAGGTAGGTGGTAACAGGTGAAAAAAAAAAAAAAAAGCCAGCAGTTTGATCTTCTGCAATGAATGAGTTTATTTATCCAGGTGTAGTAAAAATCAGTACAGGGCTTACGCGTTTCGTCATGTAGCCGTAATCAGGACCTATGATTAACCACTTGACCCCCTGGAAATTTTACTCCCCTTTATGAGTGTTACTTTAACTGACAATTGCGCGGTCGTGCGACGCTGTACACAAACAAGATTTATGTCCTTTTTCCCCCCCACAAATAAGTGTATATTGATTGGTTTACACAAAAGTTATCACGTCTACAAACTACGGGATTTTTACTGGAATTATTATATATTTTTTTTTATACTAGTAATGGCGGCGATCAGCGACTAATAGCAGAACTGGGATATTGCGGTGGACAATCTGACACTAACTGACACCTTGCGGGAATCAGTGACATTAATACATTGATCAGTGCTAAAAAAATATGCACTGTCACTGTACTAATGACACTGGCTGGGAAGGAGTTAACATCTAGGGGCGATCAAAGGATTACACGTGTGCCTAGCCAGTGTTTGTGTGTACTGTGTGAGGTGCTTTCACTAAGGGAAGTGCTTTGCAGGGAAATAAAAAACGGCACATCCCCGCTGGCAGGACGGAGCTCTGCGCTGTTTACATTCACAGAGTTCTGTTGTTCCCCTTGCTGATCAGCGGGTGGCGGTCATAACCCCCGCTGGCCAGCGGGGTCATCCATTGGTCAGTGGGGTCATCCATTGGTCAGTGGGGTCATCCATTGGTCAGTGGGGTCATCCATTGGCCAGCGGGGGTTATCCACTGTCTGGTGGGGGTCATCCATTGATCGGCAGCTGTCATCCGTTGATCGGCAGCTGTCATCTATTGGCCGGCGGGTCTGATCCATTGGCCAGCGGGGGTCATCCATTGGGCAGCGGGGTCATCCATTGGCAGGCAGAGATCATCCATTGACCGGCGGGTGTGATCCATTAGCTGGTGGGTGTGGCTGTCATCCATTGACAGGCAGAAGTCATCCATTGGCTGGCGGATGTCATCCATTAACTGGCAGCTGTCATCCATTCGCTGGCAGCTGTCATCCATTGTCCAGTGACTGTCATCCATTGGCTGGCGGGTGTCATCCATTGGCTAGCAGCTGTCATCCATTGGCCGGCGAGGGTTATCCATTGTCTGGCGGGTGTGATCCATTGTCCAGCAGGTATCATCCATTGGCCGATGACTGTTATCCATTGGCCGACAGATGTCATCCATTGGCCGGCGGGTGTCATCCATTGGCCAGTGACTGTCATCCATTGGCCGACAGATGTCATCCATTGGCCGGCGGGTGTCATCCATTGGCCAGTGACTGTCATCCATTGGCTGGCATGTGTCATCCATTGGCCAGTGACTGTCATCCATTGGCTGGCATGTGTCATCCATTGGCTAGTGACTGTCATCCATTGGCTGGCATGTGTCATCCATTGGCTAGTGACTGTCATCCATTGGCTGGTGGCTGTCATTCATTGGCCGGCGGCTGTCATCAATTGTCCGGTGGGTGTGAACAATTGGCGGGCGGGGGTCATCCACTGGCCAGCGGGTGTCATCCATTGGCCGGCGGCTGTCATCAATTGTCCAGCGGGTGTGATCCATTGGCGGGCGGGGGGTCATCCATTGGCCGGCGGCGGTCATTCATTGGCCGACACCCACTAATCGGCTTATGCTGTGACTAATCACAGCACAAGCGGTGAGCTCCCCCCCCCCCCCCAGCACAGGAGAGCTGCTTTGCCGCTGCATAACGGCGTTATGTGGTCCACAAGTGGTTCAGTCTACACACTGAAACGCGTAAGCTCTGTATTATTATTATGTACTACACCTCCTTCATCGTGAGAGAGGGAGTTGCCGGATTTTTTCCCCCCCTGTATGGTTTCTCGGGTGCTAGGAGGTCACTACAAGCCAGCGCACCGAACGACCCCCACCTCGGGGAATTCCAAGTGTTTTCTATTATATTTGGGTGGTGATAACAGAACCGGGGTCCGGGGATGATTGCCGGGGGGGGGGGGACCTCACTTACCTGGAGAGGTGTAGAAAACCTGAACTCACCTGACTCCGCCTGTAGCTGAAATATCATTTGTGGGTGGACTGTCCCTTTAAAGGGCGGAGTCATCTAAAAACAAAAAGCGGATTGTTACAAAGTATCCACTGGGCTGTATGAAATGTTTGTGTAAATATTGAATATTTAATAATTGGGGGGCCGGTCTTGTGATTTCCACCCCCCCCCCCCCGGAGAGGTGACACCCCCATACACCGCGATCATTGGATGAGCCTTGCGGTCTGTGATTGGCTCCGGTGTCCGGGATTCTCCGGAACGTTCGCTCACGTTATCGCTGTGTGTTTTCCCTACAGCGTTCAGCGAGGAGGAGGTGACCATGTGGATCAGCGGCCTGAACTGGGTGATGTCTGACACCATGAAGTCTCCGGGACCCCTGCAGGTGGAGAGGTGAGGACCGCTCAATGACCCCCCCCCATTGTGATAATGGTATGATCCACATCATGTGGGCTTAAAGGGGAACTCTCCCCCCTCCCCTTCAGTCTTGTACACTTGTAGCGGCTCCTCTCCTGGACTGAAACGGCTTCCTCTGATTTCACCGCACACTGTGAGCTTCTCACCATGTGCATCAGAAGCTGCAGCCAGTCAGATAGAGCCCCGCCCCATTCCCTGACCGGAGGACATCCAGCATCATTCAGCCCTTTCTTCTGCTTCCTGACTGTGTTTGGTCCGCCCCCTTTTCATTGATTGGTTCTTAGTAGACATGTGCAGAACGGAAAAAAAAGATTTGTTTTGTTTCATTTACTTTATTCTGTCCGAAATTTACATTTCTGAAGACAGTTCTATTCTATTCTATTCTTTTTATTCTGTTCTAATCTATTCTATTCAAAATTCGAATTTTGGAAGACTGTTATATTCTTTCTATTTTATTCTATTCTCTTATTTTCTATTCTAATCTATTCTATTCTGTTTGAACTTTGAATTTATTCTTTTCAAATTTTTACTCTATTTTATTATTTTCTTTTCTGTTTTGTGCTATTCTATTCTTTTCTAATCCATTCTAATCTATTCTTTTGAACTCTATTCTATTCAAAACTCAGATTTCATAAGATGGTTATACATAGTCTTTATATTTTAATCTATACTATTATATATTTTAATCTATATATTCTAGTCTATGCTTTTATTTTCTATTATATTTTATTCTATTCTTTTCTATTCTCTTCTATTCTATTCCTTTATTTTTTATTATATTTCATTCAAGTCTTCCATTTTCTATTGTATGCTCTTCTTTTTTAATCTATTCTATTCTTTTCTTTTTTTTATTCTGTTCTAATCTATTCTATTCAAAATTAGAATTTTGGAAGACTGTTATATTCTTTCTATTTTATTCTATTCTATTCTCTTATTTTCTATTCTAGTATATTCTATTCTGTTTGAACTTTGAATTTATTCTATGCAAAATTTTACTCTATTCTATTATTTTCTTTTCTCTTTTATGCTATTCTATTCTTTTCTATTCCTTTCTAACCTATTCCATACTAATCTATTCTATTCTAATATATTCTATTCTGTTTGAATTCACATTTATTCTATTCAAAATTGTACTATATTCTATTATGTTCTTTTCTGTTTTGTGCTATTCTGTTCTTTTCTAATCCATTCTAATCTATTCTTTTGAACTCTATTCTATTCAAAACTCAGATTTCAGAAGATGGTTATACATATTCTTTATATTTAAATCTATACTATTATATATTTTAATCTATATATTCTAGTCTATGCTTTTATTTTCTATTATATTTTATTCTATTCTTTTCTATTCTATTCCTTTATTTTTTATTATATTTCATTCAAGTCTTCTATTTTCTATTGTATGCTCTTCTTTTTTAATCTATTCTATTCTTTTCTATTCTATTCTTTTTTTTATTCTGTTCTAATCTATTCTATTCAAAATTTGACTTTCGGAAGACTGTTATATTCTTTCTATTTTATCCTATTCTATTCTCTTATTTTCTATCCTAGTATATTCTATTCTGTTTGAACTTTGAATTTATTCTATGCAAAATTTTACTCTATTCTATTATTTTCTTTTCTCTTTTATGCTATTCTATTCTTTTCTATTCCTTTCTAACCTATTCCATACTAATCTATTCTATTCTAATCTATTCTATTCTGTTTGAATTCACATTTATTCTATTCAAAATTGTACTATATTCTATTATGTTCTTTTCTGTTTTGTGCTATTCTATTCTTTTCTAATCCATTCTAATCTATTCTTTTGAACTCTATTCTATTCAAATCTCAGATTTCAGAAGATGGTTATACATATTCTTTATATTTGAATCTATACTATTGAATTCTATTCTATTATTTTATATTCTATATATATATTTTATTATAGTCTTTAATTTTCTATTATTTTCTATTCTATTATTTTTTATCCTTTTTTATTATTATTATATTTTATTCAATTATTTTATTTTTTATTCTATGCTCTTCTTTTTTTAATCTATTCTATTCTTTTACATTCTTTTTTTTTCTATTCTATTCTATTCTATTCCTTTTATATTTCTAATTCGAAATTCAGGTTTCAGACCAATTTAGTTTTTTTTCTTTTTTTTCAGATTTGTTTCAAATTCATTACTATTGTAATTCAGATGCGTCTGAATTTAACAATAAGGAGCAATTCATTTTGATTCCGGACCGCTCGGCATCACATGTGGGCGTTACCTATTTAAACACAGCCTGCCTGGGAACGCCCACTCCTCCAGGCCGACACCCACTCACCAAGGCACTGGGTCCCGTTACTCCTCTATGCAATGCTGGCAGATCATGGCTGGTGGGAGGAGCTTCCTGAAGTCATCCCAGCCCCCCGGCCTCAGTACTCCGCCTGCAAGCAGTGGGAGGAGTTATGCAAATATGTAAAATGCCTTGATTATGGCCGGGACAAGGGGTGGGCAGGAGGGAAAGTTGCCCTGGGCACAGTGAAGCAAGGGGGGGGCAGAAAATGTATACGAGGCAGTAAACTCATATAACAGTTGGGGGGGGGGAGGGGGGGTGCAGTTGGGGGGCATAAGTGGGGGGAGGGGGGGGTGAAGTGCCACTTCTGTGCCCTGGTCCCAGTACTGGCCTTGATGGGCGGGTGTCAGTATGGAGGAGTGGGCGTTTCTAAGCAGGCTGTATTTGCATAGGTAACGCCCACATGTGAGGCTGAGCCTCCGTGATGGAAAGGACTGCAATCCAACGAATGAAAGGAGCGGGGCCAGGGACAGTCAGGCTGGGGAGCAAAGGGCTAGGTGATGCTGGATGTTCTCCAGCCAGGAAATGAGGCGAAGCTCTAATATCTGGCTTGCTGCAGCTTCCAAGCTCACAGTGTGCGGTGATAACGGAGGAAGCCGTTCCAGTCCAGGAGAGGAGTCACGGTGTCATCGATCGCGTTTTCTCCGCGAGATCTAAAAGTAACATCAAAAATGTATCCCTCCTCCCCTCACAGACCACGCCCCCTGCCAGTGTTTACCCCCCCGCCACAATGCCGTGTGACAGAAGAGGTGATAACATTGTCACCGGGTCTCCGAACGTCGGCATTCCACCGCCCGGAGATGTTGACTTTCGTTCAGCCGGGTGCGACTGCGCTGTCTGTAGCCGATCCCATTAACCCCTTCAGGTCCTGTGGTTGCAGCCGCACAGATTTAACGTTGGATTGCTATTGGCTCTGTGCGGTGGTCACGCCCCCCTCTGCTCTCCGAGGTTTGAAGTGACAAATCACGTCTCAGACATCCGCAGAGCGACAAAAAAAACGTTCGTTTCATCATTTACATCAATTCGTTTCATTCATATTCAGAATTCGTTTTGTTTATTTGAGTTCCCGGAATTGTCTTCAATTCGACCGAATTCAGAAAATTCTAAATGTATTCTATTAGAAATTAGACATGTGGAAGATTGTCATATTCTATTCTATTCTGTTCTATTCCATTCCATTCTATTCCATTCTATTCTATTCCATTCTATTCTATTCCATTCTATTCTATTCCATTCTATTCCATTCTATTCTATTCCATTCTATTCTATTCCATTCTATTCCATTCTATTGCATTCTATTCTATTCCATTCTATTCCATTCTATTGCATTCTATTCTATTCCATTCTATTGCATTCTATTCCATTCTATTGCATTCTATTCTATTCCATTCTATTCTATTCCATTCTATTCTATTCCATTCTATTGCATTCTATTCTATTCCATTCCATTCTATTGCATTCTATTCTATTCCATTCTATTCCATTCCATTCTATTCTATTTTATTCCATTATATTCTATTGCATTCTATTCTATTCCATTCTATTCTATTCCATTCTATCCCATTCCATTCCATTCTATTCCATTCTATTCTATTATATTCCATTCTAGGCTATTATTTTCTATTCAGCTTACATCAGAGTCCCCATCAGAGTCTCCTCTTCTTTGAGAGCCTGATCATACATTAGAGTCCCCCCTTACATTAGAGTCCCTTATTACCTCAGGGTCCCCATTAGAGTTCCTTGTTACTTGAGAGTTTATCAGTCGATAACTCATCGAGTCCCCCCTTACATCAGAGTCCCCCCTTACTTCAGGGTCCCCATCAGAGTCCCCTCTTACATACTTCAGGGTCCCCATCAGAGTCCCCTCTTACATACTTCAGGGTCCCCATCAGAGTCCCCTGTTATTTGAGAGACCTGAGGGCTTTATCAAAGTGCCCCTGACATCAGAGTCCCCTTCAGAGATCCGTCTTACTTCAGGGTCCCCATTAGAGTCCCCTGTTACTTGAGAGCCTTATCAGAGCCCCCCCCCCCCTTACATCAGAGTCCCCATCAGAGTCTCCTTCCTTGAGAGCCTGGCCATACATCAGAGTCCTGTTTAAAGGAGAATCCCTATCAGAGTCTTCTCCTACCTGAGAGCCTTATCAGAGTTCCCCCTTATATCCGAGGCCCCCTCTTACTTAAGGGTCCTCATTAGAGTCCCCTGTTACTTGAGAGCTTTATCAGAGTGCGCCCTTACATCAGAGTCCACTCTTACTTCAGGGTCCCCATTAGAGTCCCCTCTTACTTCAGGGTCCCCATTCGAGTCCCCTGTTATTTGAGAGACTTGAGGGATTTATCAAAGTCCCCCTGAAATCAGAGTCCCCTTCAGAGTTCCCTCCTACTTCAGGGTCCCCATTAGAGTCCCCTGTTACTTGAGAGCCTTATCAGAGCCCCCCCCCCCCCTTATATCAGAGTCCCCATCAGAGTCTCCTTCCTTGAGAGCCTGGTCATACATCAGAGTCCTCTTTAAATGAGAATCCCCATCACAGTCTCCTCTTACCTGAGAGCCTCATAAGATTTCCCCCCTTATATCAGTGCCCCCTCTTACTTCAGGGTCCCCATTAGAGTCCCTTGTTATTTGAGAGCTTTATTA
The DNA here is from genome assembly GCF_037356315.1 of Lithobates pipiens. Lineage (NCBI taxonomy): Eukaryota > Metazoa > Chordata > Amphibia > Anura > Ranidae > Lithobates > Lithobates pipiens. Next base: position 10,170,134 of record NW_027507764.1, on the reverse strand, counting down.
GAGTCTCCCCTTACATCAGAGTCCCCATTAGAGTCTCCTCTTACTTCAGGGTCCCCATTAGAGTCCCCTCTTACATCAGGGTCCCCATTAGAGTCCCCTCTTACTTCAAGGTCCCCATTAGAGTCCCCTCTTACTTTGGGTTCTCCATTAGAGTCCCCTCTTACTTCGGGTTCCCCATTAGAGTCCCCTCTTACTTCGGGTTCCCCATTAGAGTCCCCTCTTACTTCGGGTTCTCCATTAGAGTCCCCTCTTACTTCGGGTTCCCCATTAGAGTCCCCTCTTACTTTGGGTTCCCCATTAGAGTCCCCTCTTACATCAGGGTCCCCATTAGAGTCCCCTCTTACATCAGGGTCCCCATTAGAGTCCCCTCTTACATCAGGGTCCCCATTAGAGTCCCCTCTTACTTCAGGGTCCCCATTAGAGTCCCCTCTTACATCAGGGTCCCCATTAGAGTCCCCTCTTACTTCAAGGTCCCCATTAGAGTCCCCTCTTACTTTGGGTTCTCCATTAGAGTCCCCTCTTACTTCGGGTTCCCCATTAGAGTCCCCTCTTACTTCGGGTTCCCCATTAGAGTCCCCTCTTACTTCGGGTTCTCCGTTAGAGTCCCCTCTTACTTCGGGTTCCCCATTAGAGTCCCCTCTTACTTCGGGTTCCCCATTAGAGTGCCCTCTTCCTTGAGAGCCTTATCAGAGTTTCCCCCACATCAGAGTCCTCTTTTAGAGTCCCCTGTTATTTGAGAGCCTTATTAGAGCCCCCCTTACATCAGAGTCCCCATCAGAGTTCCCTCTTAATTCAGGTTCCTCATTAGTGTCTCCTCTTTTTTGAGAGCCTTATCAGTTCCCTTGAGAGCCTTCAGTGTCCCCCCATACATCAGAGTCCCTATTATATGAGATTTCCCATCAGAGTCCCCACCTACCTGAGAGCCTTATCAGAGTTCCCCACAAAATCAGAGTCCTCTTTACATGAGAGTCCTCATCAGAATCCCCTCCTCCCTGAGAGCCTTATCAGAGTCCCCCCTTACATCTGAGTCTTCCTTACACCAGAGTTACCTCTTACTTCAGGGTCCCCATCACAGTCTCCTCTACCTTGAGATCCTTATCAGAGTTCCCCCTTACATCAGAGTCCCCTCTTATTTCAGGGTCCCCATCAAAGTCTTCCTTAAATCAGAGTTACCTGTTACTTCAGGGTCCCCTTCAGATCCCCCCCCCCCACCTTACATCAGAGTCCCCTCCTACTTGAAAGCTTTATCAGAGCCCCCCTTATATCAGAGGGCCATAGTCTGGGACCCCGCCATAGATATTTTCATGGTCAGGATTGGATGTGGGAGATGGGGGATGGGTTGGGTGATTGTTGCAGTATTCCCAGGATGGTGCATTGATTTCTCCCTCTCCTCTCTCCTGTACAGGTGGCTGCGGAAGCAGTTTGAGGTGATGGACAGGGGACGGGACGGCAGGTAATGTTATTTCATAGGATTGGGGGAGTCTGTCAGTCTCTGAAGTCCTCGAACTTCCCCAAATACAGACAGACGGGGCTGCCTGACCTGACTCCTTGTATCCTCAGGGGCTCCATCTTCAGCAGATTTCACTGATCTCTTTTTTCTTGTACATCCAGTCCCAGTGGCGGCTGGTGAAGTTTTAAGATGGGGGGGGGCGCTAGACCACGCCCACCCTTTTGACCCATCCCACTTCTCATAAGCCCCACCCGTTATAGAATCCACCAACTCCGTCCCCTGTAGTACATCATATACAAGGCTCTACATTATACACAGGGCTCTATACTTCATATACCAGGCTCTATATTATACACAGGGCTCTATACTTCATATACCAGGCTCTACATTATACACAGGGCTCTGTACTTCATATACCAGGCTCTACATTATACACAGGGCTCTATACTTCATATACCAGGCTCTACATTATACACAGGGCTCTATACTTCATATACCAGGCTCTACATTATACACAGGGCTCTATACTTCATATACCAGGCTCTACATTATACACAGGGCTCTATACTTCATATACCAGGCTCTACATTATACACAGGGCCCTGTACATCATATACCAGGCTCTACATTATACATAGGGCTCTGTACATCATATACCAGGCTCTACATTATACACAGGGCTCTATACTTCATATACCAGGCTCTACATTATAGACAGGGCTCTGTACATCATATACCAGGCTCTACATTATACACAGGGCTCTATACTTCATATACCAGGCTCTACATTATAGACAGGGCTCTGTACATCATATACCAGGCTCTACATTATACACAGGGCTCTATACTTCATATACCAGGCTCTACATTATAGACAGGGCTCTGTACATCATATACCAGGCTCTACATTATACACAGGGCTCTATACTTCATATACCAGGCTCTACGTTATAGACAGGGCTCTGTACATCATATACCAGGCTCTACATTATACACCAGGTTCTAATCACACATCAATATGTCTGACAGCCCAGCCACACTCCTCGTTCACCAGAGAAAAAAACACAGGAAACACAAAAAAGGTGCTCGGGAAACAGCAATAGGCAGAGGTCACCGCAGACAATGAAGTACAAGAAAGCCTAATAAAATAAAACAAATACAGTCATCACATTTAGTGACTGCAATAATGCAATATCTTACATGTTTGCCTTTGGTGGTGGGATCAGAGGGATGGTGATGATCAGAGACAGAGGGATGGAGGTGGGGTGGGGAGTTGGATCAGTGGTGGGTGGGATGGGATCAGGGACAGAGGGATGGATCAGGGACAGAGGGGTGGTGGGATGGATCAGGGACAGGGGGATGGTGGGTGGGATGGATCATGGACAGAGGTATGGGTGGGTGGGATGGATCAGGGACAGAGGGATGGGTGGATGGATCAGGGACAGAAGGATGGTGGGATGGATCAGGGACAGAGGGATGGGTGGGTGGGATGGATCAGGGACAGAGGGATGGGTGGGTGGGATGGATCAGGGACAGAGAGATGGTAGGTGGGATGGATCAGGGACAGAAGGATGGTGGGTGGGTGGGATGGATCAGGGATCAGGGACAGAGAGCTTGTGGGTGGGATGAATCAGGGACAGAGGGATGGTGGGTGGGTGGGATGGATCAGGGATCAGGGACAGAGAGCTGGTGGGTGGGATGAATCAGGGACAGAGGGATGGTGGGTGGGTGGGATGGATCAGGGACAGAGAGCTGGTGGGTGGGATGAATCAGGGACAGAGGGATGGTGGGTGGGTGGGATGGATCAGGGATCAGGGACAGAGAGCTGGTGGGTGGGATGAATCAGGGACAGAGGGATGGTGGGTGGGTGGGATGGATCAGGGATCAGGGACAGAGAGCTGGTGGGTGGGATGAATCAGGGACAGAGGGATGGTGGGTGGGTGGGATGGATCAGGGACAGAGAGATGGTGGGTGGGATAAATCAGGGACAGAGGGATGGGTGGGTGGGGGGAGGCTTCATATGGGCTGTGTGTTTCACAAGAGCCTCCACTGACACTGCCAAACCAAGACACAGCGACACCAGTGGAGATAATAGAAGCATTGTGACGATCAGCACATGATAAACACACAGCCCATGTGACACCTCCCCCTCCATCCATCCTGTAGAAATAAGGAGACCAGCCTTGTGTGATCATCAGTGATTCTAATATCTCCACTGGTGTTGCTGTGCCTCGTTTGGCTGTCAGTGGAATCATTGAGCTCTGCCCCCTCCTGTGGATTTCCAGCATCTACCTTGTTGTTTCATAGCGGCAAGTGCGGGAGTTCACTCCTCCGCTCGGCGCACTGGTCTGACACAGGGGAAACCGGAAGTGACAGACTAACTAGTCTGTCACTCAAAGCACATAGCATAGTAAACCTATGGGCGCCCGGCGGATGCAGATCGGCACTTTTCATTGCGCCACAAGGCGGGTTAAAACCCCACAAATGAAGCGCCGCGTCTGCAATCTTGTGATTGCGTTGGCGTGGCGCTTCACATAGTGCACTGTGTCCAGCGCTCGTACACAGTGCACTTAAGGACTTTTTTCAAAAATTTTTTTTTAAAGGGCCATTTGAAATTTTTTTTTCATTTTTTTTTTGTGACTGCCTGGAGGGGGGGGGGGGGGGGCGGCGCAAGGGCGCCCCCTATGGGCGGGCCGCCACTGTCCAGTCCTGAGATTCACACAGCTCAGCACAGCCCGGCTGGTGTCCAGACTTTTCTCTGTAGCATGTAAGCAATACAGCCTGGTCAGTTCCCACCCACACGACTTGTGATTGGACGGTGAAGGAGCAGCAGACTAATATGTCCCCCTTATGCTCCGGTCTGCATGTTCCCTTTTAGCACATGTGCATGCACCACACCCCATTGGCTCCCAGAGTTGCCCCTCCCTCTCCAAGTGCTGCTGTGCTGGGTGTACCAGGAGTATGATACCAAGACAGAGTCAGGTACTTACACTAGCAGCACATAAAGTATAGTCCCTGACCACATCCCCCTGAACCACTTGTCTTCCAATGGATGTTTATAAACTGAGTGGTGGTTATATCAAGCTCACTGTTGCTGCTTTAAGAGCTGGTAGGCTGCATTGGTGGGCACTTATGGGCACTGGTAGGCTGCATTGATGGGCACTGGTAGGCTGCATTGATGGGCACTCGTAGACTGCACTGATGGCCACTGATGAGGCAGTATGTAATGGTGGGCATTGATAAGCTGCATTGTAATGAGGCTGCACTTATGTTATTGCACTGGTAGCCACATATAAGGCTGCATTGATGGGCACTGGTAGGCTACATTGTTGGGCACTGGTAGGCTGCTTTAATGGGCATTGATGGGCACTGGTAGGCTACATTGTTGGGCACTGATAAGTTGCATTGATGGGCACTGCTAGGCTGCACTGATAATGCAGCACTGATGGCCACTGATGAGGCGGTATTGGTGGGCATTAATAAGCTGCATTGATGAGGCTGCCTTGATATTGTTGCACTGCTAGGCTGCACTGATAGCCACATAAAAGGCAGCACTGATGTACACTGATATGCTGCATTGATGGGCACTGGTAGGCTACATTGTTGGGCCCTGATAGGCTGCTTTTATGGGCACTAATGAGCACTGGTAGGCTGCATTGATGGGGACTGGTAGGCTGCATTGATGGGGACTGGTAGGCTGCATTGATGGGGACTGGTAGGCTGCATTGATGGGGACTGGTAGGCTGCATTGATGGTCACTGATTAGCACTGGGAGGCTGCATTGATGGGTAGTGATGAGCACTGGTAGGCTACATTGATAAGCACTGGCAGGCTGCATTGATGGGCACTGATGGGCACTGGTAGACTGCATTGATGGGCACTGGTAGGCTGCATTGATGAGTACTGGTAGGCTATATTGATGGCCACTAGTAGTCTGCATTGATGGGCACTGATGTGGCTGCACTGATGGGCACTTATGGGCACTGCTAGGCTGCATTGATGGGAACTGATAAGCTGCATTGAAGGGCAGTGCTAGGCTGCATTGATAGGCACTGGTAGGCTGCATTGATGGGCATTAATGAGACGGTAATGGTGGGCATTGATGAGGCTGCCCTGATATTGTTGCACTGGTAGCCACATATAAGGTTGCACTGATGGGCACTGATAGGTTGCACTGATGGGTTTTTGATGAAAGCGATGAGCAGTAATCGTGACGCATCATGAAATCGTATTGAATAGTTGCCGAATAATCAGAATTGAATCGTGAGACCAGTGAAGATGCCCACCTCTAGATGCCACCTGTGTAAAGCGAGTGTAAGGCACTTAGGGCGTTATTTATTTGCATTCAGTACATGTGTAAAACGCACACCAAAAGCAAGTCAGCAGATTCCCGCTGCCTTCAGTGGTGGATAATGGACGATCGCTGTGCTTGGCTTTGTGTTTCTCAGCACGCAGTTGATCTTATCGAAGACTTATTTGCATTGGAGGCAGAGCGGGTCTTTTGCGATTAAACTCAATGCGTCTGACCTGCACCGCATTTAAATGTAAAATCCTCACCCACTGTCGCCCAGTTAATATTTACATTGAAGTTAAATGATGCCCCCCCCCCCCCCCCCAGACAACGTCCCCGCTGTAGTGCGGACGTAGCAGGAGAGGACACATCATCACTCCTGCCAGAATCCCGGCCGCGCTCCATAAACAGGACGCCTGGCAGGAAGTGATAGGGGTCGGGGACAGGAAGTGGAATGAATTCCGCTCAGGAAATGGGAAGAGATGAGGATCTGATGGAAAGTCTGAGCTCAGCTCTCAGTATGGGGGTGGGGGTGGGGGTGGTAAGCAGGCCGAGGCCCCTTTAAGGCGTCTTGGAGAAGCTGCACCCCAGATGTGCTGAAGACAGCGTGTTCCCCCGACCGCAGAGTCAGCGCCACATGTGCGTCTGAGCGCCAGCCATCACAGATTTAGCTAAAAAGGCAGCGAGGACACATGGAGGACACATGGAGGACACGCGGAGGGCATACAGAGGGCGCACGGAGGGCGCATGGAGGGCACACAGAGGGCATACAGAGTGCGCACAGAGGGCATACAGAGGGCGCACAGTGGGCACATGGAGGGCACACGGAGGGCATACAGAGGGTGCACGGAGGGCATACAGAGTGCGCACAGAGGGCATACAGAGGGCGCACAGTGGGCACATGGAGGGCACACGGAGGGCATACAGAGGGTGCACGGAGGGCATATAGAGGGCGCACAGTGGGCACATGGATGGTACACGGAGGGCATACAGAGGGCGCACAGAGGGCGCACAGAGGGCATACAGAGGGCGCACAAAGGGAAACAGAGGGCGCACAGAGGGCACATGGAGGACGCACGGAGGGTGCACGGAGGGCATAGGGAGGGTGCACGGAGGGCACACGGAGGGTGCACAGAGGGCATACGGAGGGTGCACGGAGGGTGCACAGAGGGCACATGGAGGGCGCACGGAGGTGCACGGAGGGCATACGGAGGGTGCACGGAGGGCATACAGAGGGCGCACATGGAGGGAGCACGGAGGGCACACGGAGGGCATACGGAGGGTGCACGGAGGGCACATGGAGGGCTTACGGAGGGTGCACAGAGGGCATACAGAGGGTGCACAGAGGGCATACAGAGGGTGCATGGAGGGTGCACAGAGGGCATATGGAGGGCACACGGAAGGGCATACGGAGGGTGCACGGAGGGCAGCGACCCACAGAGACCGCAGTGCACGATGGGGCTCATTCACACAACTCTTCAGTCCCCATCCATAGAGGAGGCACTAAATATCCTATGGCTGCGCTGCTGCGGGCTGGGAAAACAAAACAGGACTTGTTGCATTATTTGCGCAGCATTTGAGGACATGTTATAATGCATCACAACACACTGCTGTGCCAGGAGCGAAGAACATGTTTAAATAAAAATAAAGCGAGCGATGTGATACATTCTGACCAGTGCATGTGTGTTGTGCACACTTCATGCCTGCTGCTGGTGGTGGGAATGACCCCGGGAACCCTTCCAACTGCCACTGAGGAAAGGCTTACAACACCAAGAGCGGGGGAGGGACACTCACTGGTCATTCTGACTGTTGTAGGGAAGGGGCAGAACCTCCGTCACTGGGAAAGGGGCAGAACCTCCGTCACTGGGGAAGGGGCAGAACCTCCGTCAGTGGGGAAGGGGCAGAACCTCCATCACTGGGGAAGGGGCAGAACCTCCATCACTGGGGAAGGGGGTAGAACCTCCGTCAGTGGGGAAGGGGCAGAACCTCCGTCAGTGAGGAAGGGTTAGAACCTCCTTCAATGGAAAAGAGGCAGAACCTCCGTTAGTGGGGAAGGGAGTAGAACCTCTGTCAGTGGGGAAGGGGGTAGAACCTCCGTCACTGGGGAAGGGGCAAAACCTCCGTCAGTGGGGAAGGGGGTAGAACCTCTGTCAGTGGGGAAGGGGGTAGAACCTCCATCTCTGGGGAAGGGGCAAAACCTCCGTCAATGGGGGAGGGGTAGAACCTCTGTCACTAGGGAAGGGGCAAAACCTTTGTCAGTCAGGAAGGGGCAGAACCTCTGTTGCTGGGGAAGGGGCAAACCAGAACCTCCATCAATGGGGAAGGGGTAGAACATCTGTCAGTAGGGAAGGGGCAGAACCTCCGGTAGTGGGGAAAGGGGGCACAACCTCCGTCACTGGGGAAGGGGCAGAACCTCCGTCAGTGAGGAAGGGTTAGAACCACCGTCAATGGAGAAGGGGCAGAACCTCCGTCACTGGGGAAGGGGCAGAACCTCAGTCACTGGGGAAGGGGCAGAACCTCCGTCACTGGGGAAGGGGCAGAACCTCCGTCACTGGGGAAGGGGCAGAACCTCCGTCAGTGGGGAAGGGGCAGAACCTCCGTCACTGGGGAAGGGGGTAGAACCGCCGTCACTGGGGAAGGGGCAGAACCTCCTTCACTGGGGAAGGGGCAGAACCTCCATCAGTGGGGAAGGGGGCACAACCTCCATCAGTGGGGAAGGGGGTAGAACCTCCGTCAGTGAGGAAGGGTTAGAACCTCCGTCAATGGAGAAGGGGCAGAACCTCCATCAGTGGGGAAGGGGGCAGAACATCCGTCAGTGGGGAAGGGGCAGAACCTCCGTCACTGGGGAAGGGGGCAGAACATCCGTCAGTGGGGAAGGGGTAGAACCTCCGTCAGTGGGGAAGGGGCAGAACCTCCGTCAGTGGGGAAGGGGCAGAACCTCCGTCACTGGGGAAGGGGCAGAACCTCCGTCACTGGGGAAGGGGCAGAACCTCCGTCACTGGGGAAGGGGCAGAACCTCCGTCACTGGGGAAGGGGCAGAACCTCCGTCACTGGGGAAGGGGCAGAACCTCCGTCAGTGGGGAAGGGGTAGAACCTCCGTCACTGGGGAAGGGGCAGAACCTCCGTCACTGGGGAAGGGGCAGAACCTCTGTCACTTGGGAAGGGGTAGAACTTCCGTCACTGGGGAAGGGGTAGAACCTCCGTCAGTGAGGAAGGGTTAGAACCTCCATCAATGGAGAAGGGGCAGAACCTCCGTTAGTGGGGAAGGGAGTAGAACCTCTGTCAGTGGGGAAGGGGGTAGAACCTCTGTCAGTGGGGAAGGGGGTAGAACCTTCATCACTGGGGAAAGGGCAGAACCTCCGTCAGTGGGGAAGGGGTAGAACCTCTGTCAATGGAGAAGGGGCAGAACCTCCGTTAGTGGGGAAGGGGGTAGAACCTCTGTCAGTGGGGAAGGGGCAGAACCTCCGTCACTGGGGAAGCGGCAGAACCTCCGTCACTGGGGAAGGGGCAGAACCTCCGTCACTGGGGAAGGGGCAGAACCTCCGTCACTGGGGAAGTGGCAGAACCTCCGTCACTGGGGAAGGGGCAGAACCTCCGTCAGTGAGGAAGGGTTAGAACCTCCGTCAATGGAGAAGGGGCAGAACCTCCATCAGTGGGGAAGGGGCAGAACCTCCGTCAGTGAGGAAGGGTTAGAACCTCCGTGAATGGAGAAGGGGCAGAACATCTGTCAGTGGGGAAGGGGCAGAACCTCCATCACTGGGGAAGGAGCAGAACCTCCGTCACTGGGGAAGGGGCAGAACCTCCGTCAGTGGGGAAGGGGTAGAACCTCCGTCACTGGGGAAGAACCTCCGTCACTGGGGAAGGGGGTAGAACCTCCGTCAGTGGGGAAGGGGCAGAACCTCCGTCACTGGGGAAGGGGCAGAACCTCCGTCAGTGGGGAAGGGGTAGAACCTCCATCACTGGGGAAGAACCTCCGTCACTGGGGAAGGGGGAAGAACCTCCGTCACTGGGGAAGGGGCAGAACCTCATCACTGGGGAAGAGGCAGAACCTCGTCACTGGGGAAGAGGCAGAACCTCGTCACTGGGGAAGAGGCAGAACCTCCGTCAGTGGGGAAGAGGCAGAACCTCCGTCACTGGGGAAGGGGCAGAACCTCTGTCAGTGAGGAAGGGTTAGAACCTCTGTCAATGGAGAAGGGGCAGAACCTCCGTTAGTGGGGAAGGGAGTAGAACCTCTGTCAGTGGGGAAGGGGGTTGAACCTCCATCTCTGGGGAAGGGGCAGAACCTCCGTCACTGGGGAAGGGGTAGAACCTCTGTCACTGGGGAAGGGGCAAAACCTTTGTCAGTCAGGAAGGGGCAGAACCTCTGTTGCTGGGGAAGGGGCAAACCAGAACCTCTATCAATGGGGAAGGGGTAGAACATCTGTCAGTAGCGAAGGAGCAGAACCTCCGGTAGTGGGGAAAGGGGGCACAACCTCCGTCAGTGAGGAACGGTTAGAACCTCCGTCAATGGAGAAGGGGCAGAACCTCCATCAGTGGGGAAGGGGGCAGAACATCCGTCAGTGGGGAAGGGGCAGAACCTCCGTCACTGGGGAAGGGGCAGAACCTCCGTCAGTGGGGAAGGGGCAGAACCTCCATCACTGGGGAAGGGGTAGAACCTCTGTCACTGGGGAAGGGACAAAACTTTTGTCAGTCAGGAAGGGGCAGAACCTCTGTTGCTGGGGAAGGAGCAAAACAGAACCTCCATCAATGGGGAAGGGGTAGAACATCTGTCAGTGGGGAAGGGGCAGAGCCTCCGGTAGTGGGGAAGGGGGCACAACCTCCGTCACTGGGGAAGAGGGTAGAGCCTCCGTCACTGGGGAAGGGGATAGAACCTCCGTCAGTGGGGAGGGGGCAGAACCTCTTTCAGGGGGGAAGGCGGTTGAACCTCCGTCAGGCGGGGAAGGGAGTAGAACCTCCATCAGGGGGGGAAGGCGGCAGAACCTCCGTCGTGGGGGGGGGGGGGAAGGGGGTGGAACCTCTGTCCCTGGGGTAGGGGTTATAATTTTAGTAAATAACGGTTGATATTTGCATTTCCAGCGTCTCCCTGAAGGATCTGAAGGCTTTCCTCCCCCAGGTGAACTATCGAGTGCCTAATATGAGGTTCCTGCGGGACAAATTGCAGGTGAGTGAGAACATGGACAATGTCTGTACATCGGAACAATAAATGTATTTTACTCTGGGAATTTTCAGCTTAGTAAACCACTTAGAGCCGTGACACCCGACTTGCGGGCCAAGGGCCACATGTCACCCAATGGTACTTATACAGAACTCGGGGCCATTGATTTGTAAAAGATAATAGCAGTGATCTCTATTAGGCTTACATACAGTATCATGTCCTCAGTCTCTCCATGTCTCCTGCGGCATGTCCTCAGTCTCTCCATGTCTCCTGCAGATGTCCTCAGTCTCTCCATGTCTCCTGCAACATGTCCTCAGTGTCTCCATGTCTCTTGCCACATGTCCTCAGTCTCTCCATGTCTCCTGTGGCATGTCCTCAGTCTCTCCATGTCTCCTGCCGCATGTCCTCAGTCTCTCCATGTCTCCTGTGGCATGTCCTCAGTCTCTCCATGTCTCCTGCCGCATGTCCTCAGTCTCTCCATGTCTCCTGCAGCATGTCCTCAGTCTCTCCATGTCTCCTGCCGCATGTCCTCAGTCTCTCCATGTCTCCTGCGGCATGTCCTCAGTCTCTCCATGTCTCCTGCGGCAGGTCCTCAGTCTCTCCATGTCTCCTGCTGATGTCCTCAGTCTCTCCATGTCTCCTGCGGCAGGTCCTCAGTCTCTCCATGTCTCCTGCTGATGTCCTCAGTCTCTCCATGTCTCCTGCAACATGTCCTCAGTGTCTCCATGTCTCTTGCCACATGTCCTCAGTCTCTCCATGTCTCCTGTGGCATGTCCTCAGTCTCTCCATGTCTCCTGCGGCATGTCCTCAGTCTCTCCATGTCTCCTGCTGATGTCCTCAGTCTCTCCATGTCTCCTGCGGCATGTCCTCAGTCTCTCCATGTCTCCTGCAGATGCCCTCAGTCTCTCCATGTCTCCTGCAACATGTCCTCAGTGTCTCCATGTCTTCTGCGACATGTCCTCAGTGTCTCCATGTCTCCTGCGGCATGTCCTCAGTCTCTCCATGTCTCCTGCCACATGTCCTCAGTCTCTCCATGTCTCCTGCGGCATGTCCTCAGTCTCTCCATGTCTCCTGCAGATGTCCTCAGTCTTTCCATGTCTCCTGCAGATGCCCTCAGTCTCTCCATGTCTCCTGCAACATGTCCTCAGTGTCTCCATGTCTCTTGCCACATGTCCTCAGTCTCTCCATGTCTCCTGTGGCATGTCCTCAGTCTCTCCATGTCTCCTGCGGCATGTCCTCAGTCTCTCCATGTCTCCTGCTGATGTCCTCAGTCTCTCCATGTCTCCTGCAACATGTCCTCAGTGTCTCCATGTCTCTTGCCACATGTCCTCAGTCTCTCCATGTCTCCTGTGGCATGTCCTCAGTCTCTCCATGTCTCCTGCGGCATGTCCTCAGTCTCTCCATGTCTCCTGCTGATGTCCTCAGTCTCTCCATGTCTCCTGCGGCATGTCCTCAGTCTCTCCATGTCTCCTGCACAGGGCCGCTGTTAGAAATCATGGGGCCCCATACAGCCTACCTGACGGGGCCCCATTGACCCCGCCCACAACCCATCCTGGCTCCGCCCATAACCCCACCCCTGCCTCCACGCTGTCAGGGCAGGAGGCAGGAGCTGGAACATTTAACATTTACAGCGCCCCACCAATCATAACTGCATCTGAATGGGAGAGATGTCAGTGTTTTGACATCTGTGCCCATTCAGTTTGTGTCTTCATACGGAGCTTTCAATCAGGTCTGCATGAAAAAGGACCTAATTGCAAGCTTGGGTGAAAGGTTATGAAAGGAGAGTGGTTTGGGGGTGGTAAAAATGCAGCTTGGCTATGTATTTTTACTGTCCCTTCCCCCCATCACATGTGTAAAAGTAGCATCTCACTATGTGCACATGGTCATTATCATTATGATGATCAGAGCACAGCAGGTGCTGTGTGGCTCTGTCAGTGTAACATGACTGTGTGGTGCTGACTTTGTTATGGCTGTGCTGAGTTATAGTCTGTAACACACAGTACAGTCATATATCAGGAAAGTCAGCACCTCACAGTCATGTTACACTGACAGAGCCATACAGCACCTACTGTGCCCTGATCATCATAATGATAATAACCATGAGCACACAGAGTCTAGGGACTGCACATGCTACAATAGTGTGACCTGTCAGTGTGTGTGTGTGTGTGTGCAGGGGACTGCTTGCCTGTGCACCACTGCCATTGTCCAGATTACTCCTGCTGCTCTGTCTGTCTCAGCCGTCCCAGTGATAAGTCCCTCAAGCTGCAGCACTTACTGGATGAAGGGAGCCGTATAACAGTAATATCCATCCGCCGGAGAGGCATACAGTGAGCAGGAAGAACTTTAGTTTGTGCAGGTATACTGAGAATAGCATGCGGGACAGCATTGTATCCCTGCACCCGAAAATGGAAAAAAAGTCCCTCTTCTGCTTTCACCTCCTGGGCCCCTCTGGTAACCTGATGGGGCCCAGGAAATGAATATATATTCCTTATATATGTTAGTAATCAAGTGGGTGCAGGTTAATATAGTTATTTCGTTTTTTTTTTTTTTTTAGCTAGAAGTTAAAAGCTGCTCGGGCCCCCCCCTGCTGGCCGGGCCCGGTACAACAGGGCTGGTTGTACTGCCCTATCAGCGGCCCTGCTCCTGCAGATGCCCTCAGTCTCTCCATGTCTCCTGCAACATGTCCTCAGTGTCTCCATGTCTTCTGCGACATGTCCTCAGTGTCTCCATGTCTCCTGCCACATGTCCTCAGTGTCTCCATGTCTCCTGCCACATGTCCTCAGTCTCTCCATGTCTCCTGCGGCATGTCCTCAGTCTCTCCATGTCTCCTGCAGATGTCCTCAGTCTTTCCATGTCTCCTGCAGATGCCCTCAGTCTCTCCATGTCTCCTGCAACATGTCCTCAGTGTCTCCATGTCTCTTGCCACATGTCCTCAGTCTCTCCATGTCTCCTGTGGCATGTCCTCAGTCTCTCCATGTCTCCTGCGGCATGTCCTCAGTCTCTCCATGTCTCCTGCTGATGTCCTCAGTCTCTCCATGTCTCCTGCAACATGTCCTCAGTGTCTCCATGTCTTCTGCGACATGTCCTCAGTGTCTCCATGTCTCCTGCCACATGTCCTCAGTGTCTCCATGTCTCCTGCACATGTCCTCAGTGTCTCCATGTCTTCTGCGACATGTCCTCAGTGTCTCCATGTCTCCTGCCACATGTCCTCAGTGTCTCCATGTCTCCTGCTACATGTCCTCAGTGTCTCCATGTCTCCTGCCGCTTGTCCTCAGTCTCTCCATGTCTCCTGCCACATGTCCTCAGTCTCTCCATGTCTCCTGCACCATGTCCTCAGTCTCTTCATGTCTCCTGCCGCATGTCCCCAGTCTCTCCATGTCTCCTGCGGCATGTCCTCAGTCTCTCCATGTCTCCTGCCACATGTCCTCAGTCTCTCCATGTCTCCTGCAGCATGTCCTCAGTCTCTCCGTGTCTCCTGCCACATGTCCTCAGTCTCTCCATGTCTCCTGCTGCATGTCCCAGTCTCTCCATGTCTCCTGCGGCATGTCCTCAGTCTCTCCATGTCTCCTGCCGCATGTCCCCAGTCTCTCCATGTCTCTTGCCGCATGTCCCCAGTCTCTCCATGTCTCCTGCGGCATGTCCTCAGTCTCTCCATGTCTCCTGCGGCATGTCCTCAGTCTCTCCATGTCTCCTGCGGCATGTCCCCAGTCTCTCCATGTCTCCTGCGGCATGTCCTCAGTCTCTCCATGTCTCCTGCGGCATGTCCTCAGTCTCTCCATGTCTCCTGCCGCATGTCCCCAGTCTCTCCATGTCTCCTGCCGCATGTCCCCAGTCTCTCCATGTCTCCTGAAGCATGTCCTCAGTCTCTCCATGTCTCCTGCACCATGTCCTCAGTCTCTCCATGTCTCCTGCACCATGTCCTCAGTCTCTCCGTGTCTCCTGCGGCATGTCCTCAGTCTCTCCATGTCTCCTGCCGCATGTTCTCAGTCTCTCCATGTCTCCTGCCGCATGTCCTCAGTCTCTCCATGTCTCCTGCCGCATGTCCTCAGTCTCTCCATGTCTCCCGCCGCATGTCCTCAATCTCTCCATGTCTCCTGCCGCATGTTCTCAGTCTCTCCATGTCTCCTGCCGCATGTCCTCAGTCTCTTCATGTCTCCTGCCACATGTCCTCAGTCTCTCCATGTCTCCTGCTGCATGTCCTCAGTCTCTCCCTGCCGCATGTCCTCAGTCTCTCCATGTCTCCTGCCGCATGTCCTCAATCTCTCCATGTCTCCTGCCACATGTCCTCAGTCTCTCCATGTCTCCTGCCACATGTCCTCAGTCTCTCCATGTCTCCAGCAGCATGTCCTCAGTCTCTCCATGTCTCCTGCACCATGTCCTCAGTCTCTCCATGTCTCTTGCCGCATGTCCTCAGTCTCTCCATGTCTCCTGCCTCATGTCCTCAGTCTCTCCATGTCTCCTGCCTCATGTCCCCAGTCTCTCCATGTCTCCTGCCTCATGTCCCCAGTCTCTCCATGTCCCCTGCCGCATGTCCTCAGTCTCTCCATGTCTCCTGCAGCATGTCCTCAGTCTCTCCATGTCTCCTGCCTCATGTCCTCAGTCTCTCCATGTCTCCTGCCTCATGTCCCCAGTCTCTCCATGTCTCCTGTGGCATGTCCTCAGTCTCTCCATGTCTCCTGCCGCATGTCCTCAGTCTCTCCATGTCTCCTGCAGCATGTCCTCAGTCTCTCCATGTCTCTTGCCGCATGCCCTCAGTCTCTCCATGTCTCCTGTGGCATGTCCTCAGTCTCTCCATGTCTCCTGACGCATGTCCTCAGTCTCTCCATGTCTCCTGCCGCATGTCCTCAGTCTCTCCATGTCTCCTGGAGCATGTCCTCAGTCTCTCCATGTCTCCTGCAGCATGTCCTCCGTCTCTCCATGTCTCCTGCAGCATGTCCTCAGTCTCTCCATGTCTCTTGCCGCATGCCCTCAGTCTCTCCATGTCTCCTGTGGCATGTCCTCAGTCTCTCCATGTCTCCTGACGCATGTCCTCAGTCTCTCCATGTCTCCTGCCGCATGTCCTCAGTCTCTCCATGTCTCCTGGAGCATGTCCTCAGTCTCTCCATGTCTCCTGCAGCATGTCCTCCGTCTCTCCATGTCTCTTGCCGCATGTCCTCTGTCTCTCCATGTCTCCTGCCGCATGTCCTCTGTCTCTCCATGTCTCCTGCCGCATGTCCTCTGTCTCTCCATGTCTCCTGCCGCATGTCCTCAGTCTCTCCATGTCTCCTGCCGCATGTCCTCAGTCTCTCCATGTCTCCTGCAGCATGTCCTCAGTCTCTCCATGTCTCCTGCAGCATGTCCTCAGTCTCTCCATGTCTCTTGCCGCATGCCCTCAGTCTCTCCATGTCTCCTGTGGCATGTCCTCAGTCTCTCCATGTCTCCTGACGCATGTCCTCAGTCTCTCCATGTCTCCTGCCGCATGTCCTCAGTCTCTCCATGTCTCCTGGAGCATGTCCTCAGTCTCTCCATGTCTCCTGCAGCATGTCCTCCGTCTCTCCATGTCTCTTGCCGCATGTCCTCAGTCTCTCCATGTCTCTTGCCGCATGTCCTCAGTCTCTCCATGTCTCCTGCCGCATGTCCTCAATCTCTCCATGTCTCCTGCGCATGTCCTCAGTCTCTTCATGTCTCCTGCCACATGTCTTCAGTCTCTCCATGTCCCCTGCCGCATGTCCTCAGTCTCTCCATGTCTCCTGCCTCATGTCCCCAGTCTCTCCATGTCTCCTGTGGCATGTCCTCAGTCTCTCCATGTCTCCTGCAGCATGTCCTCAGTCTCTCCATGTCTCCTGCAGCATGTCCTCAGTCTCTCCATGTCTCCTGCCACATGTCCTCAGTCTCTCCATGTCTCCTGCCACATGTCCTCAGTCACTCCATGTCTCCTGCAGCATGTCCTCAGTCTCTCCATGTCTCCTGCAGCATGTCCTCAGTCTCTCCATGTCTCTTGCCGCATGCCCTCAGTCTCTCCATGTCTCCTGCGGCATGTCCTCAGGAGCTCCATGTCTCCTGACGCATGTCCTCAGTCTCTCCTTGTCTCCTGCCACATGTCCTCAGTCTCTCCATGTCTCCTGGAGCATGTCCTCAGTCTCTCCATGTCTCCTGCAGCATGTCCTCAGTCACTCCATGTCTCCTGCAGCATGTCCTCAGTCTCTCCATGTCTCCTGCAGCATGTCCTCAGTCTCTCCATGTCTCCTGCCACATGTCCTCAGTCTCTCCATGTCTCCTGCCGCATGTCCTCAATCTCTCCATGTCTCCTGCGCATGTCCTCAGTCTCTTCATGTCTCCTGCCACATGTCTTCAGTCTCTCCATGTCCCCTGCCGCATGTCCTCAGTCTCTTCATGTCTCCTGCCACATGTCCTCAGTCTCTCCATGTCTCCTGCGCATGTCCTCAGTCTCTTCATGTCTCCTGCCACATGTCCTCAGTCTCTCCATGTCTCCTGCCTCATGTCCCCAGTCTCTCCATGTCTCCTGTGGCATGTCCTCAGTCTTTCCATGTCTCCTGCAGCATGTCCTCAGTCTCTCCATGTCTCCTGCAGCATGTCCTCAGTCTCTCCATGTCTCCTGCCACATGTCCTCAGTCTCTCCATGTCTCCTGCCACATGTCCTCAGTCACTCCATGTCTCCTGCAGCATGTCCTCAGTCTCTCCATGTCTCCTGCAGCATGTCCTCAGTCTCTCCATGTCTCTTGCCGCATGCCCTCAGTCACTCCATGTCTCCTGTGGCATGTCCTCAGGAGCTCCATGTCTCCTGACGCATGTCCTCAGTCTCTCCATGTCTCCTGCCACATGTCCTCAGTCTCTCCATGTCTCCTGCAGCATGTCCTCAGTCTCTCCATGTCTCCTGCAGCATGTCCTCAGTCACTCCATGTCTCCTGCAGCATGTCCTCAGTCTCTCCATGTCTCCTGCAGCATGTCCTCAGTCTCTCCATGTCTCCTGCCACATGTCCTCAGTCTCTCCATGTCTCCTGCAGCATGTCCTCAGTCTCTCCATGTCTCCTGACGCATGTCCTCAGTCTCTCCATGTCTCCTGCCACATGTCCTCAGTCACTCCATGTCTCCTGCAGCATGTCTTCAGTCTCTCCATGTCTCCTGCAGCATGTCCTCAGTCTCTCCATGTCTCCTGCCACATGTCCTCAGTCACTCCATGTCTCCTGCAGCATGTCCTCAGTCTCTCCATGTCTCCTGCAGCATGTCCTCAGTCTCTCCATGTCTCCTGCAGCATGTCCTCAGTCTCTCCATGTCTCCTGACGCATGTCCTCAGTCTCTCCATGTCTCCTGCCACATGTCCTCAGTCTCTCCATGTCTCCTGCAGCATGTCCTCAGTCACTCCATGTCTCCTGCAGAATGTCTTCAGTCTCTCCATGTCTCCTGCAGCATTTCCTCAGTCTCTCCATGTCTCCTGCAGCATGTCCTCAGTCTCTCCATGTCTCCTGCAGCATGTCCTCAGTCTCTCCATGTCTCCTGCAGCATGTCCTCAGTCTCTCCATGTCTCCTGCAGAATGTCCTCAGTGTCTCCATGTCTCCGGCCTCATGTCCTCAGTTTCTCCATGTCTCTTGCCTCATGTCCTCAGTCTCTCCATGTCTCCTGTGGCATGTCCTCAGTCTCTCCATGTCTCCTGCAGCATGTCCTCAGTCTCTCCATGTCTCCTGCAGCATGTCCTCAGTCTCTCCATGTCTCCTGCAGAATGTCCTCAGTGTCTCCATGTCTCCGGCCTCATGTCCTCAGTTTCTCACTGTCTTCTTTAGCTCTTCATATAATAAACATTTATGTTTTGGCTTTTTGGTGACATTGAGGGCCACATTTTTGAGCCAAGCTGAGGATACACGCACTGATTCTGAGGAGCAGCAAAGTGCAGTCACTATGGAATAATACTGAACAGGAAATCGATGCTAAATATGTAACAAACAATTCTGACCAATTTTTGGGAACTTTACATGATTTACACAAGTTCACACACACGGATTTTGTACTTTATTATTATATAAACTAGAAGAGACTCCCGATCCTCGTAGTAGAAGACACACGGCCTCAGGAATATACCAAGTGTCTGTTCAGACCCAATCAATAGAATCTCATATATGCTGCAAAGTCCGAGCCATTTATTCTTATTAGATCTATGTAATCATACTTCGGATTTACCCCCCTCCTGACCAGGCCATTTATTGTGATACGCCACTGCGTTACTTTAACTGACAATTACTTTTGAAAGAACGATGCGTGACATAAAATATTGCAACCACCGCCATTTTATCCCCTAAGGTCTCTGCTAAAAATATAGAATGTTTGGGGGTTCTAAGTAATTTTTTAACAAAAAAAAAATACAGATTTTAACTTTGTAAGCAACAAATGTCAGATAAAGGCCTAGTCTTCAAGTGGTTAAAGAGAAGCTGCAGTCGGCTCACATAATCTGTAATAAAAACATCTTTGCCATTCTGAAGCTTCCCTCCAACCACTTTGTATATTTATATATATATATATATATATATATATATATATATATATATATATATATATACACATACTGCGATTCTGTACATGCCGCCAAATATGCTGCAGAAATCGCCCTCCGCTGAGTCTGGATGCAACCATTTTACCTGTGGGCAGCTGAAGCTGCTGCCTGTTCACTTCCTGGATTTACACAGAACCACACCTCCAGCTCTGCAGCTCTCTTTGGCCCTCTTAAGACTCCCCCCCCCTCTCAGAGAGAGAGCGAATGAGGGAGAGAGTGAGAGAGAGCTGTGTATGATGTCATAATCCTAGACTAATGACCAGACAAGGAACAGGAAGTGGGCTGTATAAGGGATTTACTGGCAGGAAAAAAATATTTTACTATCCAAAGTTATAACAACAACAAGAGCAGAAGATTTAATAGATGGAAAGATGAAAAAATGACTGGAGGTCCACTTTAAAGTGGAGGGCCACCCTGAAAAAAAAAATACATTAAAAATTAGAAAAAAATCTGAAAAATAAAAAAATGAAAAAAAAAAATTTTTTTTACTTAGCAGAAATGCCTGTTGCTAGGCACATCATCCTAATCTGCCTCTTCCTCCTCCACGGAGATCTCCTGGTCTTCTCTCCTCCATGCGGCGTCTTCTGGGTAATGGGTCGCGCTGTGTTCTCAGGGAACTGTGTGTCTCAGAACACAGCGCGCCCCATTCACAATGCGCTGCGCGACTCGCGCGTGCACAGTAGGAAACGGGCAGTGAAGCCGCAAGGCTCCACTGTCTGTTTCCCTTAGCCAAAATGGCGGCGCCGGGACCCAAGAGCCAAGGGACGGGTCAGCCTCGGGGCGGCCGACATCGCGGGCGCCCTGGACAGGTAAGTGTGCTTATTAAAAGTCAGCAGCTACAGTGTTTGCAGCTGCTGACTTTTAATTATTTTTTTTTTTAAACCGGCCCTCCTCTTTAAGCTCCATTCACACCCTGCAGAACCTGCAGTGTCAGTGAGAGTTTTAATGTAGCAACGTTATTGTTGTTACATTGTAACTACTCTTGTTCAATTGCAAGAGATCAGAGCAGAAGATATAATAGTTGCAAAGATGAAAAAATTACTGAAGGTCCGCTTTAAAGCGGGATTCCACCCTAAAGTGGAACTTCCGCTGATCGGAACCCTCCCCCCCTCCGGTGTCACAATTGACACCTTTCAGGGGGGAGGGGGGTGGAGATACCTGTCAAAGACCGGTATTTACACCCACTTCCGGGCATAGACTCCCACGGGAGTCTACGCCATTTCCTGCCCTGCCGCGCTGTCTGCTGGGACACACACGGGTCCCAGTGACAGCGCGGAGATTTCCTATTGCGCGGCGCGGCTCGCGCATGCGCAGTAGGGAACCGGGAAGTGAAGCCGATTCGCTTCACTTCCTGATTCCCTCACCTAGAATGGCGGCGGCAGCAGCCGAGGCCCGAGCGGTCGATCGGCTGCCGGCATCGCTGGAACCCGGGACAGGTGAGTGTCCATTTATTAAAAGTCAGCAGCTGTAGTATTTATAGCTGCTGGCTTTTAATATTTTTTTTTGGGGCGGAATCCCTCTTTAAGGTTGTACCAGAACTAATTTTTAATCTTTTAAGTTGCTTTTTTTTTTTTTTTTAATTCCTGGTGATCCTGCCATGAACATCCTTGTTTAGGCACTTCCTCTTATAGGGTGACAACGCTCTGTCACTGTCTCCAAATTGTGGTCTTGTGTTGTCACCTTGTCACATGGCTTTTTTTTTTTTTCTTTCAACGCACATGACCCAGACATGGTCCGCTGATGTCACCGTCATGAAAACCCGCTCTGAGAAAGGCCACGCGGCCATCGCTGGAGAGCATGTAGATAGGAAATGGCTGCGGATAGGTTGCAGGAGATCAGCAGATATAGCAAAAGAATGAAAACACAAAAAAAGGATAAACTTTTTTTTTTTGTTTCAAACATGAAATTGTCTACAGATCAAACTAACTGCCAAATCTTCTCTCCCAGGAGATCGAGGCCCGCAGCGAGATGTCCTTCGCGCACTTCATCCTCTTCTACAAGAACCTGATGTTTGACGCTCAGAAATCGGTAAGCGCCGTCTCGGCGGACCCTCATTGATATTCCGCCATCTCTCCGCTCGTCCCCAGGACAAGACTGACATGCTAATCGGCCCTCATCAACAAGCGGTCATTGTGTGCGTGCCAGTGACACGGGGCGGGGGGAGGGGGGGAGAATTGGAGCCCGGCCAGAAGTCTGAGCATAACCCGGACATCACACTGACCCTCATACCGGGCCGCCGTTCTGGGGGCGCTTATCTTATATCGCCCTCTGTTCAGGTTTACATTTTGACTTATTTTTTTGCACCCAAATTGCTGTCTCCGGATACAAAACTTCTTCTGTGTCCCCCAAACCCCCAAAATAAAGACCATTCAGCCTGCCGTGTCACAGGGTCACCCTCCGCCTCCGCTATAGAAGAACAGGTGACCCCGAGCTGCTGGAACCTCAGACACCGCTTCTGTTATAATATTCACATCTATTAATAAGACGCAAAAATATTTCATATATAAAATATCTCAGATTTATAAATAATTAGATAAATAATAAGTATAAGTATACAGTATAATAAATAAGATATTATTATACTGTATATAATAATATAATAATTATGATAATATGCAATCATAATAATAATTTATTATTATTTATACAGTTATAAATATTTGTAAATGTCTTCATTTATAAGCGATATTAAAATTATTACATATACAGTATCTCACAAAAGTCAGTACACCCCTCACATTTTTGTACATCTTTTCTTCTCTCTTTTCATGTGACAACACTGAAGAAATGACACTTGTCTACAATGTAAAGTAGTGAGTGTACAGCTTGTATAACAGTGTCAATTTCCTGTCCCCTCAAAATAACTCAACACACAGCCATTAATGTCTAAACCGCTGGCAACAAAAGTCAGTACACCCCTAAGTGAAAATGTCCAAATTGGGCCCAAAGTGTCAATATTTTGTGTGGCCGCCATTATTTTCCAGCACGGCCTTAACCCTCTTAGGCATGGAGGTCACCAGAGCTTCACAGGTTGGCACTGGAGTCCTCTTCCCCTCCTCCATGATGACATCACTGAGCTGGTGGATGTTGGAGACCTTCCCCTCCTCCACCTTCCGTTTGAGGATGTCCCACAGATGATCAATAGGGTTTAGGTCTGGAGACATGCTTGGCCAGTCCATCACCTTTACCCTCAGCTTCTTTAGCAAGGCAGTGGTCATAAGAGAGATATACACCACCGCTCAAAGGCAGGTCCTGGGAACTCAGAGATAATTGCTCCAGGTAAAAGGGATCCGGGTGCGAGCCGCACTCCCACGCTAAAACTGGTACCAGCTATGAGTAAGCACTAGCCTTAGTGTGAAACACGTCAGCTGTTAGCATCTTTCGCTGTGATGTCATTTGCTGTGTCCTAAATATTATTTGAATAAAGCATCGTTTTAGCATTGGAGTGCGGCCCTCCAGAGTTTTTTTATTATGCACATTAAGGCCATGGTCATCTTGGAGGTGTGTTTGGAGTGGTTATCATGTTGGAATACTGCCCTGCGGCCCAGTCTCTGAAGGGAGGGGATCATGCTTTGCTTCAGTATGTCACAGTACATGTTGGCATTCATGGTTCCCTCAATGATCTGTAGCTCCCCAGTGCCGGCAGCACTCATGCAGCCCCAGACCATGACACTCCCACCACCATGCCTGACTGTAGACAAGACACACTTGTCTTTGTCCTCCTCACCTGGTTGCCCCCACACACGCTTCTCACCATCTGACACCAAATACCTTTATCTTGGTCTCATCAGACCACAGGACATGGTTCCAGTAATCCATGTCCTTAGTCTGCTTGTCTTCAGCAAACTGTTTGTGGTCTTTCTTGTGCATCATCTTTAGAAGAGGCTTCCTTCTGGGATGACAGCCATACAGACCAATTTGATGCGGTGTGCGGCGTATGGTCTGAGCACTGACAGGCTGACCCCCACCCCCCCCCACCCCTACAACCTCTGCAGCAATGCTGGCAGCACTCATACGTCTATTTCCCAAAGACAACCTCTGGATATGACGCTGAGCACGTGACCTCAACTTCTTTGGCGGACCATGGCGAGGCCTGTTCTGAGTGGAACCTGTCCTGTTATACCGCTGTATGGTCTTGGCCACCGTGCTGCAGCTCAGTTTCAGGGTCTTGGAAATCTTCATATAGCCTAGACCATCTTTATGTAGAGCAACAATTCTTATCTTCAGATCCTCAGAGAGTTCTTTGCCATGAGGTGCCATGTTGTACTTCCAGTGACCAGTATGAGAGAGTGAGAGCGATAACACCAAATTTAACACACCTACTCCCCATTCACACCTGAGACCTTGTAACACTAACGAGTCACATGACACCCGGGGGAGGGAAAATGGCTAATTGGGTCCAATTTGGACATTTTCACTTAGGGGTATACTGACTTTTGTTGCCAGCGGTTTAGACATTAATGGCTGTGTGTTGAGTTATTTTGAGGGGACAGGAAATTTACACTGTTATACAAGCTGTACACTCACTACTTTACATTGTAGACAAGTGTCATTTCTTCAGTGTTGTCACATGAAAAGATAGAAGAAAAGATTTACAGAAATGTGAGGGGTGTACTTACTTTTGTGAGATACTGTAATAATTTAAATATATGCCTAAAATTAAAATAAAAAATGAATTCTTCCCAAACAATTTGCAATAGGGAAGCAGTTGATGCGTTTTTTGAGCGCCGAGGCGCGTTTCATTAGGCGGCCTGTTAGGTTACATTCGTTTTGAGCCCATGCATGCGCCATTTTTTTAGAACAGCATGCACAAAGCATTTTTGTAGTTGTGACTCTTTTCCTTAATTTGCAGATTATCGAGCAACTGGAACTGTCTTTCCCGTTACGGTAAGTCACTTGCCAACCCCTGTAATCAATCCATGGGGTGTGTGTGTGTGTGTAATAGTCTGCTGTGTGTTGGGGCATTGCAAGGGGGCATACAAGACCTAGGGCACTCTCAGGCCCCCCTCCCAGGGTAAAGTATTGTCATTAAAGACTTAGGGCACCCTCAGGCACCCTTCCAGGGATGAAAAATGGTCACAACGGACTCCGTGCACCCCCTCTCAGGGTGAAAAGTTGTCTTAAAAAACCCATGGCATCTTCAGGCACCCCTCCCAGGGTAGTAAGTTGCCAAAAAAAAACTCAGGACACCCTCAGGCATCCCTCCCAGGGTAAAGCATTGTCATAAAAGAATTAGGGCACCCCTCCAGGGATGACAAATGTTCACAAGAGACTCAGCGCACCCCTGCCAGGGTGAAAAGTTGTCTTACAAAACACATGGTACCCTCCTCAGGGTAAAGATTTGTCATAAAAGACGTAGGGGGCACCCCTTACAAGAATGAAATATGGTCACAAGAGACTCGGGGGAACCTCATACCCCTTGCAGGGGTAAAAGATTTCATAATAGACTCAAGACATCTTCTGACACCCCTCTAAGCCCCCGTACACACGGGTCGGACATTCCGACAACAAAATCCGTCAGATTTTTTTCCGACGGATTTCGTCCGAAAGTGGTGTTGCATACACACGGATGGACAAAGTTGTCGGAAAAAAAACGATCGTTCGGAACGTGATGACGTTTGTGCCTTGCAACAGAACTACGATCAGGCTAGTAGCCAATAGCTTTGGTGTCGTAATTTGATCTGAGCATGCGTGGCACTTTGTCCGATCGGAAATTCTCTACAAACGATCGGACAAAGTCCGATCGGATCATGTTGTCGGAAAATTTTATAGCCCAGCTGTAAAACTTTGTCGGTCGGATATTCCGACGGAAACAGTCCGATGGAGCCCACACGCGGTCGGATTATCCGACAACGCGGTCCGATCGGACCTTTTCCGTCGGAATATCCGACCGTGTGTACAAGGGCTTACAGTGAAAACTTGTCACAAGGCACATTGTCACAAAGGATTCAGGGCGCCCTCAGGAACCCATTTGCAGAGTGCAAAGTTGTTGTCACACAAGACCCATTGCACCCTCAGGCATGACTCCCGTGGTATAGAGGTGTCGTATACAAAACTTAGGGCACCCTCAGGTGCCCCTCCAGAGGTGAAAAGTGGGCACAAGAGACCCAAGGCACTCCACACCCCTCCCCAGGGTGGAATGTTTCAGAACAGACCCAAGGCATCTTCCAGCACCCCTCTAATGCCCCGTGCACACGATCGGATTTTCCGACGGGAAATGTTGGACGTGAGCTTGTTGGTAGAAAATCTGACCGTTTGTACGATCCGTCGGACAATTGTTGTCGGACTTCCCGCCAACACATGTTGAATGGCAGGTTCTCAAATTTTTCCGCCAACAAATGTTTGTTGTCGGATTTTCCGAGCGTGTGTACACAAGTCCGTCGGACAAAAGTCCAAAGTACAAAACGCGCATTGCTCGGAAGCAAGGACGAACCCGGAAGCAGACCGGTCTTGTAAACTCGCGTTCGTAATGGAGAATTAACATTTGTGACGTGGCAAATTATGAAATCTGGAAATGCAGCGCACAATTCTCTTCTTCTTTAACCACTTGAGACCCGCACTATAGCCGAATGACGGCTACAGCGCGGATCTCCTTTGCCGGGACTACGTCTATTGACGTCGTCCCGTGCACGAGCGGCCTGCGCGTCCCCTGAGGGGCGCGCTCTGTGATCGGCGAGTCTATGGGACTCGCCCGATCACTGATCCGAGCAAGGGGTCGATCCCGACCCCTTATCACGTGATCAGCTGTCAGCCAATGACAGCTGATCATGTGATACAACGGAGCCAGTAATCGGCTATTATTCCTCCTCGCGCTGACAGCACGAGGAGAAAAAAAAAGAGCCGATCACCGGCGGCCGTGATCGGGACATCAGTCCCGATCACGGCCAGCCCTGCCAGTGCCCACCTGCCCCCTGCCAGTGCCACCTCATTAAAAAATAAGTGCCCCATATCAGTGCCACCCAGCAGTGCCCACAGTGCCACCCAGCAGTGCCCACAGTGCCACCCAGCAGTGCCCACAATCTGCCTCAACAACGGTGCTACACCCCAGTGCCACATATCCGTGCCCATCAGTGTCATCTACCAGTGCCCATCAGTGCCCAGCAGTGCCACCTATCAGAGCCACCTATCAGTGCCACCTATCAGTGCCCATCAGTCCCATCTATCAGTGGTACCTATTAGTGCCACCCATCCATGCCACCCATCCGTGCCACCCTATCTGTGCCCATCTTTGCCCATCAGTGCCGCCTTATCTGTGCCTATTAGTGCCGCCTTAACTATGCCTATCAGTGCCCACCAGTGCAGCCTATCAGTGCCCACCAATGCAGCCTATCAGTGCCCACCAATGCAGCCTATCAGTGCCCACCAGTGCAGCCTATCAGTGCCCACCAGTGCAGCCTATCAGTGCCCACCAGTGCAGCCTATCAGTGCCCACCAGTGCAGCCTATCAGTGCCGCCTCATCAGCGCACTTCAATGAAGGAGAAAAATGACCTGTTTGCAAAATTTTATAACAAACTATTAAACATGATTTTTTTTTTTTTGCATCTTTTTTTGTTTGTTTAGCAAAAAATAAAACTCCGAGCTGTAATTAAATACCACCAAAAGAAAGCTCTATTTGTGGGAAAAAAAATGATAAAAATGTCATTTGGGTACAGTGTTGTATGACCGCGCAATTGTCATTCAAAGTGCATCAGCGCTGAAAGCTGAAAATTGGTCTGGGCAGGAGGGGGGTTTAAGTGCCCAGTAAGCAAGTGGTTAATGGGATAATAATGAAGCTGCTTTGCTGGTGATACCGATGGAGTTATTGCAAACAAAGTTTCAAAGGCTTTTTTTCTAGTGATATCAAGAATAATATTATTTTACTTTATTTATTTTATTTGGCAAGTTACCACAACACCATTATCCTGGAGTTTTTAAGATCAAAGATACAATTATGTTGGTGTCCCTTGTTAACGTTACATTGTATTTTATAAAATATAACTGCCGACTCCCAAACTGTCATTTGAAGTAAAACACACAGCCAAGTATTATTCTACACAATTTTTTTTATTGTGCATAAAAATAAAAAATAAAATTAGACATGCTATCTGCCAATAGAACTTAAAGCGGACCTCCACCCTGAAGTGGAAGTTCCGCTCATCTGATCCCTCCCCCCCTTCGGTGCCACAATCGGCACCTTCCAGGGGGGAGGGGGGTGCAGATACCTGGATAATCCAGGTATCTGCACCCACTTCCGGGACAGACCGCCGCAGATGCCCCGCCCAGCCCCCCCCCCCCATTGTGTTCTGGGAAGCACACAGTTCCCAGGACACAGCGGGGACCAGTACAGACACGCAGCGCGACTCCCGCATGCGCAGTAGGGAACCGGGCAGTGAAGCCGCAATGGTTCACTTCCCGATTCCCTGACAGAGGATGGCGGCGGGGGCGGCGGAGAGACGAGCGATCGCTCGTCATCTCTCGCCGACATCGCTGGACCCTGGGACAGGTAAGTGTCCATTTATTAAAAGTCAGCAGCTGCAATATTTGTAGCTGCTGGCTTTTAATATATTTTTTTAAAGGTGCAGAACCACTTTAACCAAAAAGTGCATTCTATTCAAACTAAAAAATAATGTCAAAGCAATAACTCCAAGGCCAATAATAAATAACACGTTATCTCCTCCGATTCCGCAACATGTCTGCTTGACGAACGGCCATTCAGAAACGAACTGAAAAGCGTTAAATAATAAACGCGAAAAGAAAAGCGCGAATCAACACTCGCCAAACTTCTACTAACACGGAATTAGCACAAGCAACCCAAAGGGTGGCGCTAAAGAGCTGAAAAACCACGTAGGGTACGTCACTACATTCGTAATTGTTGGCCAACATTTGTGTGACTGTGTGTATGCAAGACAAGTTTGAGCCAACGCCCTTCGGACAAAAGTCCGCGGTTGTGTTGGCCAACAATCCATTCGCGTGTTTACGGGGCATTAGAGTGAGAAGTTGTCACAAAAGCCTCAGGGCACAATTGGAAGGTGAAAAGTTGTCACAGAAGACTCAGGACACTCCTCCCAGGGTGACAAGTTGTCATAATAGACTCAGGGCACCCTTTGGGCACCTTCCAGGGTGAAAAGTTGTCACAGAGGCCTCAGGGCACCCTTCCAATGTGGAAAGTTGTCTCAAAAAGAATGAGGGCACAGTTGCATCCAACCCATCAATAATTTTGTAATTGTTGGCCAACATTTGTGTAGCCGTGTATATGCAAGACAAGTTTGAGCCAACGCCCTTTGGACAAAAGTCCACGGTTTTGTTGGCCAACAATCCGTTCGCGTATTTACGGGGCATTGGAGTGAAAAGTTGCCATAATATATTCAAGGCACCCGTCCAAAGTTAAAAAGTTGTCACAGGCGACTCAGGACACCCCTCCCAGGGTGACAAGTTGTCATAATAGACTCAGGGCACCCTTGGGACACCTTCCAAGGTGAAAACTTGTCACAAAAGACTTGGGGCACCCACGGGACCCCTTACATGGTGAAAAGTTGTTAAAGATAACTCAGAGCACCATTGAGTATCCCCCCCCAAGGTGAAAATGTAATATAATAGACCCAGGGCAGCCCTCCTAGGGTGAAAAATTGTCATAAAAAACTCAGATCACCGTCAGGCGCACCCCCTGACAAGGTGAAAGGTTTTCATACTAGATCCAGGAAAAAAAGTTCTTATAATAAAGCCTGGTCACCCTCCGGCACCCCCAATCTCCCAATGCTAGAGGCCGGACAGAACACCCGGAAATCTGGGGATCTGCTCTACAGAAGAAGGACAGTGCTTTGGCTTCTCTAGATGTAATCGCATAACACTTTGATCCATCCTATGAGATAACAGGTGCAAGCCCAAGATGAGGGGCCCATGCCTGATAATTTGGGCCCTGTGTCCCCCCCCAGGGGCATTGTCTCTGCTGTGTGTAGCTGATACGCTGGATATCTGTCCTGTGATACTTTTATCCTTTTGTTTGGGATGTTTCCTATTTCCTGCTGCAATTAGTGTGGAGTCAGCGAGGTTCAGACGGGTTCACAGAAAATCCCTATGTGCCTTATAATCAGCAATGGAAATATCGCCCACTGCAGGTGGAATGGAGTACTGCCTTTGGGTTGTAATCTTGCTTTGAGTTGTTTTTGTAGGTTTAACAGAAGAATTTTGTATAGAAAAGTAACAAATAATCAATTAGCCAATATTTGTCAGCAATTCGATGTTTCAATTCTAGCTTATAATTACTTAAAATGCATGTAGAGCCAACATTTGTTATTTCTTAATTTTGTATAGGACAGGGATATGCAATTAGCGGACCTCCAGCTGTTGCAGAACTACAATTCCCATGAGGCATAGCAAAACTCTAATGCCGCGTACACACGAGTGAATTGTCCGACGTACTTAGTCCGGCAAACAATCCGGCGGATAGTCCGGCGGACTTTCTACCGAACGGACTTGGCCACACACGGACACACAGACTTGGCCACACACGGACACACAGAAAGTCCGGCGTTTGCTAGCGCGATGACGTACAGCACGTACGACGGGACTAGAAAAAGGAAGTTCAATAGCCAGTAGCCAATAGCTTCCTTCTCGTAATTTGCTTCTGAGCATGCATCATTCTTAGTCCGCCGGACTAGCATACTCACGAACGTATTGTCCGCTGAAACCCAAGTCCGGCGGGAAGATTGGAGTGCAAAACTACTTTCTAAGTCCGCCGGACTTTACGCTGGAAAAGTCCGCTGGAGCCCACACACGATCGAATTGTCCGCTGAAATGCGTTTCGGCGGACTAAGTACGCCGGACAATTCGCTCGTGTGTACGCAGCATTAGAGCCACAAGCATGAAAGCCAGAGGCAGAGGCATGATGGGACTTGTAGTTTAGCAACAGCTGGAGGTCTGCTAATTGCATATCCCTGGTATAGAAGAACATAAAACCCCTACCTGTTTCCTCTTCACTTCGGGCCGGTTCACACTGGGGGCGATGCGAGGCGACACGACTTGCCTCGCCGCGACCTGCCGCGACCTCAGCGGCGACTTGCAAATGACTTCTGTATAGAAGTCAATGCAAGTCGCCCCGAGGTCGCCCAAAAGTAGTACAGGAACCTTTTTTCTAAGACGGAGCGACTCGAGTCGCTCCTCTTAGAACGGTTCCATTGTACAGAACGGGGGCGACTTGTCAGATCGCGGCACGGCAAGTCGTGTCGCCTCGTGTCGCCCCCTGTGTGAACCGGCCCTTCCTGTCCTGGAGACACAACAGGAAATCAGAACTAATGAGTTAACTCTTCCCCCCCCCCCTTCCCCCCTTAGATTTGGGGCAGCACAGTGGTGTAGTGGTTAGCACCTAGCAGTGAGAAGGGTCGCTGGTTCAAATCACAACCACGACACTACCTGCCTGGAGCTTGCATGTTCTCCCTGTGCCTGCGTGGGTTTCCTACGGGTACTCCGGTTTCCTCCCACACTCCAAAGACATGCAGGTAGGTTAATTGGCCTCTGTCCAAAATTGGCCCCAGTATATGAATGGGGACCTTGGATTGTGGGCTCCTTGAGGGTAGGGACCGATGTGAGTGTGCAATGTACAGGGATGGGGACAATTGTAGACACTCAGTCAGGTTGAACTGGATGGAA
Organism: Lithobates pipiens; assembly: GCF_037356315.1. Classification (NCBI taxonomy): domain Eukaryota; kingdom Metazoa; phylum Chordata; class Amphibia; order Anura; family Ranidae; genus Lithobates; species Lithobates pipiens. Next base: position 10,139,069 of record NW_027507764.1, on the reverse strand, counting down.
TGGTGTCTTTATTCAACCTAACTAACTATGTAACTATGTAACTATATCTGTCACAAGAATTAGTGTCTCCATTGGAAGATTTCCCTACTATTCCTGTTCTGGGGATAACCCAAAATTTTGGATTTCCCATTAATTTCTCAGTGTTGACCAGGACATAACAAGAGGATGAGACTCTTCCGGTGGGGACAAAGGATCTTTTGAAATATAATTTATTCTGAAATAAAATGGAAACTGTGCTGCGAGAATTGCAATGGCGGTCATTGCTGACCTTCTCCTGCAAGGGCCCTCTAGGGAAGTCATATCTTCATGAGATGTGAGCAATGGCCTCTATACTTCCACACAGTTTCGTATGGACAGTTTGATGCAGGGTACATTTTCTAAGGAATGTTAATGGCCAAATATGGCTACTTTCTCAGCTGCCTAGGAACAGTTGATCTGACTCTCAGTTGACAGTCAGGTCTATGGTGTCCATTTAAGGACACCTCTCATTCATATATTAGTTCTGCTTCAGTCTTCCTTCTAATCCACCTCAATCCTTCCAGTATAAAAAAACACCTACCTCCTCCTTACCATAAGCCTTATATTTCAGGTCAGCCTCTCCCTTTTGAAGGGGAGGATGGGGATGTTATTGTTAGTAGGGATGGGAGACTGATGTAGGGTGGAGAGATGGCACAACACCATCAGCTGCCCTTTGTTTCCTACATAGGCATGCGCCTGCAGACCGTGACTCCTGCCACCCGTAGGGCAGAGCCATGGTTTGCTCTTATCCTGGGGACTGGCAGTGGCATATAAGCCGTCAAAGCATGTCGGGGCCATCCATTCAAGGTGGCCCTGATCAGATGGCCTCAGTTCTGTTTGAACAAAACATATTGGTATGACCCAGTGACTGGTCTCTAAGCCCAGTGTAAAGCAACTGCAGCAACTAGTCACCATGACAGGAAGAAGAGGAAAGGAAGAGCTTTCTTGGCTAACTTGGTGGGTGGCACAGTGGTGTAGTGGTTAGCACTCTTGCCTAGCAGTAAGAAGGGTCGCTGGTTCGGATCCCAACCACGACACTACCTGCCTGGAGTTTGCATGCTCTCCCGGTGTCTGCGTGGGTTTCCTCCAGTTTCCTCCCACAACCCAAAGACATGCAGGTAGGTTAATTGGCTTCTGTCCAAAAATTGTCCCTAGTATATGAATGGGGACCTTGGATTGTGGGATCCTTGAGGGTAGGGACAGATGTGAGTGTGCAATGTACAGGGATAGGGACAATTGTAGACACTCAGGTTGGACTGGTGTCTTTATTCAACCTTACTAACTATGAAACTTCTGTAGGTACATTTTCTGGAAGGGAGGACATTTGCTGGTGGCTTCAAACATTGATTAAGGCAGGCTTCCTCAAACATTTAACCTCAAAGGAGCCCATAACATTTTGAGATCTTTGGAAAACCCTGCTAAAATCAATTCTTTGTAGTCAGTGGGAAAAATACCCCTTACTTTGGTGGGCAGTAGGAAGAATGCAGGAACTATGGAACTATGCAGTCACCATCACATGTGAAGTCAACCATCCAGAGCTCAAGAAACCCTAAGCAACCCTGGGCTTCCATTGGAACTCTGGCAGCTCTAAGGTTTGTTTAAACCAAACTGTTTGAGTTGGTTGAACTGCAAATAGGAGTGTGGGGACAGTGCAAACTCCACTTGGAGCTGTTGGATTGACCTACTTTATGGCTTTTTAGGTGGATATTAAAAGGTATTAAAACCCCTATTTCGCTTACAATACACTTTCACAGCCTACAACCCAAGGAATCCCTGGGGTTCCCCAAACCCTGGCTGAAAACGGTTGGTTTAAGGGGTTGCAGTGAAAGCAGTTTGCAAAGGGCAGATGGTTTTAATCAGCCATTCTCAATCAGGGTTCCTCCTGAGGTTAAGGGTTCCTTGAGATGTGGCTGATCAGCCTCCTATCTTATGATTTTGGCAGAGGTCAGGGCCAACATCACTTTGTTCAGCCGCCGGCATGACCTCAACTATTTTTTGAATCTGTCTGTAAGGAGAGCAATCTTGTCAGGGACCCCCAATGTAAGGAACATTTTTCTCACTGATCACCAATGTAAGGAACATTCTTCTCACTGATCACCAATGTAAGGAACATTCTTCTCACTGATCACCAATGTAAGGAACATTCTTCTCACTGATCACCAATGTAAGGAACATTCTTCTCACTGATCACCAATGTAAGGAACATTCTTCTCACTGATCACCAATGTAAGGAGCATTCTTCTCACTGATCACCAATGTAAGGAGCATTCTTCTCACTGATCACCAATGTAAGGAACATTCTTCTCACTGATCACCAATGTAAGGAACATTCTTCTCACTGATCACCAATGTAAGGAACATTCTTCCCACTGATCACCAATGTAAGGAACATTCTTCCCACTGATCACCAATGTAAGGAACATTCTTCTCACTGATCACCAATGTAAGGAACATTCTTCCCACTGATCACCAATGTAAGGAGCATTCTTCTCACTGATCACCAATGTAAGGAACATTCTTCTCACTGATCACCAATGTAAGGAACATTCTTCTCACTGATCACCAATGTAAGGGACATTCTTCTCACTGATCACCAATGTAAGGAACATTCTTCTCACTGATCACCAATGTAAGGAGCATTCTTCTCACTGATCACCAATGTAAGGAACATTCTTCCCACTGATCACCAATGTAAGGAACATTCTTCCCACTGATCACCAATGTAAGGAACATTCTTCCCACTGATCACCAATGTAAGGAACATTCTTCTCACTGATCACCAATGTAAGGAACATTCTTCCCACTGATCACCAATGTAAGGAGCATTCTTCTCACTGATCACCAATGTAAGGAACATTCTTCCCACTGATCACCAATGTAAGGAACATTCTTCTCACTGATCACCAATGTAAGGAACATTCTTCCCACTGATCACCAATGTAAGGAACATTCTTCCCACTGATCACCAATGTAAGGGACATTCTTCTCACTGATCACCAATGTAAGGAACATTCTTCTCACTGATCACCAATGTAAGGAACATTCTTCCCACTGATCACCAATGTAAGGAACGTTCTTCTCACTGATCACCAATGTAAGGGACATTCTTCTCACTGATCACCAATGTAAGGAACATTCTTCTCACTGATCACCAATGTAAGGAACATTCTTCCCACTGATCACCAATGTAAGGAACGTTCTTCTCACTGATCACCAATGTAAGGAACATTCTTCTCACCGATCACCAATGTAAGGAACATTCTTCTCACTGATCACCAATGTAAGGAACATTCTTCTCACCGATCACCAATGTAAGGAACATTCTTCTCACTGATCACCAATGTAAGGAACATTCTTCCCACTGATCACCAATGTAAGGAACATTCTTCTCACTGATCACCAATGTACGGAACATTCTTCTCACCGATCACCAATGTAAGGAACATTCTTCTCACTGATCACCAATGTAAGGGACATTCTTCTCACTGATCACCAATGTAAGGAACATTCTTCCCACTGATCACCAATGTAAGGAACATTCTTCTCACTGATCACCAATGTAAGGAACATTCTTCTCACCGATCACCAATGTAAGGAACATTCTTCCCACTGATCACCAATGTAAGGAACATTCTTCTCACTGATCACCAATGTAAGGAACATTCTTCTCACTGATCACCAATGTAAGGAACATTCTTCTCACTGATCACCAATGTAAGGAACATTCTTCTCACTGATCACCAATGTAAGGAACATTCTTCTCACTGATCACCAATGTAAGGAACATTCTTCCCACTGATCACCAATGTAAGGAACATTCTTCCCACTGATCACCAATGTAAGGAACGTTCTTCTCACTGATCACCAATGTAAGGAACATTCTTCTCACTGATCACCAATGTAAGGAACATTCTTCCCACTGATCACCAATGTAAGGAACGTTCTTCTCACTGATCACCAATGTAAGGAACATTCTTCTCACTGATCACCAATGTAAGGAACATTCTTCTCACTGATCACCAATGTAAGGAACATTCTCCTCACTGATCACCAATGTAAGGAACATTCTTCCCACTGATCACCAATGTAAGGAACATTCTTCTCACTGATCACCAATGTAAGGGACATTCTTCTCACTGATCACCAATGTAAGGAACATTCTTCTCACTGATCACCAATGTAAGGAACATTCTTCTCACTGATCACCAATGTAAGGAACATTCTTCTCACTGATCACCAATGTACGGAACATTCTTCTCACTGATCACCAATGTAAGGAACATTCTTCTCACTGATCACCAATGTAAGGAACATTCTTCTCACTGATCACCAATGTAAGGGACATTCTTCTCACTGATCACCAATGTAAGGAACATTCTTCTCACTAATCACCAATGTAAGGAACATTCTTCTCACTGATCACTAATGTAAGGAACATTCTTCTCACTAATCACCAATGTAAGGGACATTCTTCTCACTGATCACCAATGTAAGGGACATTCTTCTCACTGATCACCAATGTAAGGGACATTCTTCTCACTGATCACCAATGTAAGGGACATTCTTCTCACTGATCACCAATGTAAGGGACATTCTTCTCACTGATCACCAATGTAAGGAACATTCTTCTCACTGATCACCAATGTAAGGAACATTCTTCCCACTGATCACCAATGTAAGGGACATTCTTCTCACTGATCACCAATGTAAGGGACATTCTTCTCACTGATCACCAATGTAAGGGACATTCTTCTCACTGATCACCAATGTAAGGGACATTCTTCTCACTGATCACCAATGTAAGGAACATTCTTCTCACTGATCACCAATGTAAGGAGCATTCTTCTCACTGATCACCAATGTAAGGAACATTCTTCTCACTGATCACCAATGTAAGGGACATTCTTCCCACTGATCACCAATGTTAAGGGCATTCTGACCCCAGATTAATTAACTGGAGCAAGGGTTCCCCAAGATCTGGAAGTTTTTTCAAAGTTTCCTTTGGAGCAAAAAGTTTAGGAAAGGCTGGTGTAAACATTGTGCTGTACAGGTGCTCTTGATGTTTTTAACATTAGAAAAGTGAGGCTCCCATTATCAGTAATTGGTTGTACAAGATGGGTTTTGAAATTTTGGGGTTGTTCTTACCATTGTTATATAACACCCGCTTTGTGTTTGATGGCAGGAATGTGGACCGGCCATCTCTGTGTCAAATCTCACTCTACGATTTCCAGCGCTTCCTCCAGTACGATCAGAAGGTGAGTGCGCGGGGGGGGGGGGGATGGGGGGGGGCAATACATCAGGATTCATATGTAAAGTGCCCGATTTGTAATTTTGGATAGAATGGAAAAGAGATCTAATTTCTTTTGTTGTCTGTGTCCCCGTTGGAGAGGTTTTCCCTCACTTCCGTCAATGTGGGCAACAAAGTAAGGGGAAAACCTCCCCACTGTGGTCACAGCTGTAAAAACCTAATGGGGCTCAAAAGTATAACATATGTGTCGGGTTTTTGAAATCATGGGTGTCATATGCAAAATGTCATATTTACAGTACCTGTAAAAAAAAAGTGCATTTTTTAAAGCCCTATGCCTCTTTTATTGCCAATAACTTTGGTTACAAAGTAATATATACAATGTTTTTTTTTTATTTTTTTATTTTTTTTACGTGACGAACTGGACTTTCTTTTGGAAATTATGTTTTGCAAAAAAAAAAAATTTAATTTCTAAGGACAAAAAGCATAAAGAAGTTGACCAGCGTTATTTAAAAAATAATAATAAAAAAGTAGTTATTTTTTTCTAGAATTTCTCCAGTTTAAAACGATACTACAATTATTAATTAATTATTACATGTATTATTATCAATTATTAATGGTACAAAGTATTGCAAAGTGCTTGCAAATGAAAAAAGTTATTTTTTTTTTCATTTCATATTTTATTTAAGAAAAAAAAAATATTAATGGTAAAAAAAAAAAAAAAAAAAAATCTGCAGAAAAATAATAGCTAAGGGTAGAAAGGAATTATTTAAAAGAGAAGCTTGGGAATTTTTCTATTTTTTTTTTTCTTCATTCATACATACCTGGATGCAGCATGGGTCCAATGCTGAATCTGTCCCCTGGCGCCTCTACACTGAATACCGAGCGATCGAACATCGCCGATCACTCGTATTGCTGACTCAGTCGCAGCCCTCTGCTTTTCTCCCTCCTTGCTCCCAGCTTGGAGCGCTGGGCTTCTCAATAAACATGTAATACTTACCAGGGCTGGATTAACGTAGGGGCTATTGGAGCTGCAGCTCCAGGCCCCTACCTTAATATATAGGCCCAGCCACCCAAAAAGGACATGGAAAGCAATGGGTCAATGGGAAGAGATCTCCCCTGACGGGCCCTGCATTCCACATGCACTGCCGGGGCAGGGTGGTGGGATTGATAATGGGCAATTCATGAGCAGTCCTAACAGAAGCCTGGGGCACGCCAATGCAGGGCTCTTACAGTCTGGGGCTTCCATAGTGTTAAGCCTGAGCAGCTGCACTCTTTCAGCACAGAGTGCACGCCAATGCCCTTACAGAAACTTGGCAAATCAAATGCCAGGCTTCCCTAGTGTTATGCCTGTGCGGCTGCGCACTTTTGAGTTTGGGCGCATGCCAGCACAGGCTCTTGGAAAGCAGAAGGGTGCCCAGTAAAAGGCCCACCAAAATCCTCAGCACCAACCACATGATGCTCTTAATCCGGCCCTGATACTTACCTGCTCTGTGCAGTGGATTTGCACAGAGCAGCCCAGATCCTCCCCTTCTGGGGTTCCTCACCGGCGCTCATGGGCCCCCCCCCTCCTGTTTAGTGCCCCCACAGCAAGCAGGTTTCTATGGGGGAACCCGAGCCGAGTCACAGCTCCCTGTGTCCATGCAGACACAGAGCTGTGGCCCGCCCCCGCCCCCTCTCTCTCTCCTGATTGGCAGACTGACTTTGACTGACAGCAGAGCCAATAGCACCATTGCTGTGTCACAGCCAATCAGGAGGGATAGTCTTGGACTGCCGAGACACTCGTGGACATCCCTCGACAGAGATGGGGCTCAGGCTGCTGCACACAGGTGGCTTTTTATCTTAAAGCGGAGGTTCACACAAAAATTGAACATGCACTTTTCAGAACCCCCCTCCGGTGTCATATTTGGCACCTTTCAGTGGGGAGGGGGTGCAGATACCTGTCAGGTATTTGCACCCACTTCCGGGCATAGATTCCTATGGGAGTCCACGCCCCTTCCCATCCCCCCGGGATGTCTGTTGGGACTCACACGGGTCCCAGGAGACAGCAGGGACCAGTTTGGATGCGCAGGGCGACTCGCGCATGCGCAGTAGGGAACCGGGAAGTGAAGCTGCAACGCTTCACTTCCTGATTCCCTCACCGAGAATGGCGGCGGTAGCTGCCGAGAGCCGAGCGATTGATCGGCTTCGGCTGCCGACATCGCTGGACCCTGGGACAGGTAAGTGTCCATTTATTAAAAGTCAGCAGCTGCAGTATTTGTAGCTGCTGGCTTTTTTTTTAGGTGGACCTCCTCTTTAATGCATAGAATGCATTAAAGTGGTTGTAAACCCTTACAAACCACTTTGACCTACAGGTAAGCCTAGATTAAGGCTTACCTGTAGGTCCAAGAAATATCTCCTAAACCTATATGGTTTAGGAGATATTTGCCCGAAAATGGGCACCGCTGTCTACGGCGCATGCGCCGTAGACAGCGGCGCGCAGGCGCACTAAACGCGGCAGTTTCAAGAATGGAGCTGCCGCATTTGTCGACTCCCGTGCGCATGCGCGGGAGTGACGTCATCGCGGCTTCGCCGAATGACAGCGGCGGAGCTGCGAGACGCGACTCCCGTGCGCATGCGCGGGAGTGACGTCATCGCGGCTTCGCCGCTGTCATTCGGCGGAACTGCGAGACGCCACCAGCAAGATGGATGCGGCGGACTACAGGGGACAGCGGCGACTTCGCTGGCTCCTGTGTCAGGTAAGTGACACATAATGCATAGTAGTCCATTATGCTTTACCTTTGCAGGGAAAAAAAGAGGAAGTAAATTCATCAGGGTTTACTTCCTCTTTAAGATTAAAAAAAAACTTCTGACTTTACAACTCCCTTATCTAAGGGGTAATGAGGGGTTCAATAAGAACACATTTTATTAAATAAAGATTAGTAACTTGTAAGGTTTCTTAAAGTGATATCATAAGCAGATCAAAGGTCACACCTACAAATCAGAGGTCATCTACATATGAATTTAATAGTAAATACAATGTAACCATATATTGTTACATTGCAATTACTCAATGATACTTGTAGACCAGGATTTCTTCATCAGAGTTCCATGGATCTCTAGGGTTCCTGAGGTTGCTAGGGTTTCCTCCAGAGGTTGCTAGGGGTTCCTCCTAAAGGTTGCCAGGGGTTCCCCCAGAGGTTGCTAGGGGTTCCTCCAGAGGTTGCTAGGGGTTCCCCCAGAGGTTTCTAGGGGCTCCCCCAGAGGTTGCTAGGGGTTCCTCCAAAGGTTGCTAGGGGTTCCTCCAGAGGTTGCTAGGGGTTCCTCCAGAGGTTTCTAGGGGTTCCTTTTGATGAGTAATTAATTTCTGCCTCTCAGATAAGTTCTCACTGACACCATTGATCTTTAACCTTCTCCCCACTGACCACACTAATGTATCATGAGAAGTAGATATAGTTTCATTATTATCAGGGGTTCCTCTGTGTGGAAAAGGTTAAGAAAATGTGATGAAGGTTAGTAATGCCGCGTACAGACGATCGGACTATCGGACAAACCGCCGGACTTTGAAGCGGAGGTCCGCCGGACTTTCCGAACAAGCGGACCTGCCCGCACACACGACCGGACTTTTCCGGCGGACTAGGTGCGGCGGACAAAGCGCAAGACTATGGCGGGAGTTAGAAAGAAGTGTTGACTCAAAATTGTCTGCTGGACTCGGCAGTCCGGCGGACAATCCGGTCGTCTGTCTGCTGGTCCGCTGGACTTTTGAAATGAATGGACTTGCCCACACACGGAGAAAAGTCCATTCATTTTGAACGCGGCTCCAGGTAGACGGGACTAGCGAAGGAAGTCAATGTCGCCGCCTCCATCGGCGAGATTGACACCCCGCTGGCCCCGTCACCTGGTATGGACTTAAAGGTGAAGCCCTACGCCGAAAAAAAAACAGCGTGAGGGTCCCCCCCAAAGTCCATATCAGACCCTTATCCGAGCATGCAGCCTGGGTGGTCAGGAAAGGGGGTGGGGATGAGCGAGCGCCCCCCCCCTTCTGAGCTGTACCAGGCCGCCTTCCCTCAACATGGAGGGTGCTTTGGGGAAGGGGGGCCCTGCGACCCCCCCCCCCCACCCCAAAGCACCTTGTCCCCATGATGATGAGGACAAGGGACTCTTCACGACAACCCTGGCCTTTGGTTATCGGGGTCTGCGAACGGGGGGCTTATCGGAATCCGGGAGCCCCCTTTAATAAGGGGGTCCCCAGATACCGGCCCCCCACCCTATGTGAATGAGTATTGGGGTACCATGTACCCCTACCCATTCACCTGGTGAAAAAAAGTGTAAAGAAAAAAACACAATGCATAATTCATTGCACAGCTCCGGTGGTCTTCCGTCTTGGGGGGGTCTTCTCGACGGACTCCTCCGCTATCTTCTGCTAGGTCTTTTACTAGCGGAGGAACCCGGCTTTCTTCTTCGTCGCCGCCGCCGTCCGGGGGTCTTCTTCCGATTTCGGGGGTCTTGTCCCCCTCTTCGGTTCTTCTTGCCGGGCCACCGCTATCTTCTTATAGCTCTTTTACTAGCGGTGGCCCGGTCTTCTTCGCCGCCGCCTCTTCTTCCGACTTCGGGGGTCTTGTCCCCCTCTTCGGTTCTTCTTGCCAGGCCTCCGCTTTCTTCTTCCAGCTCTTTTACTAGCGGTGGCCCGGTCTTCTGTCATCGTCGCCGCCTTCTCTTCTTAGTCCTTGAGATGTTGACTCGACACTCTCTCTGGTCGCAATGACAGGGAAGCTTTGTGCGGCGACTTATATAGGGACAAGGGCAGGGTCACCGGGTGATGTCACATGGTGACCCCACCCCCTTATGATGTCACAGTCCCAGCATCCTCCGGGACTGTGACATCATAAGGGGGCAGGGTAAAGGAGAAGAAGAGAAGGCGGCGGCAACAGAAGACCGGGCCACCACTAGTAAAAGAGCTGGAAGAAGAAAGAGGAGGCCCGGCAAGAAGAACCAAAGAGGGGGACAAGACCCCGGAAGAGGGGGACAAGACCCCCGAAGAGGGGGACAAGACCCCCGAAGTCGGAAGAAGACCCCCAGATGGCGGCGGCGATGAAGATGAAAGACGTGCTCCTCCGTTAGTAAAAGAGCTAGCAGAAGATACTGGAGGAGTCCAGCAAGAAGACCCTCCAAGACAGAAGACCACCGGAGCTGTGCAATAAATTATTTTAAAAACGTGTTGTGTTTTTTCTCAGGAGGGGGGCCGCTCGCTCGTCCCCACCCACTTTCCTGCCCGGCCGGGCTTCGTGTTCGTATAAGGGTCTGATATGGACTTTGGGGGGACCCCCACGCTGTTTTTTTTCGGCGTAGGGCTTCCCCTTTAAGTTCATACCAGGTGACGGGGCCAGCGAGGTGTCAATCTCGCCGATGGAGGCGGCGACATTGACCTCCTTCGCTAGTCCCGTCTACCTGGAGCCGTGTTCAAAATGAACGGACTTTCCTCCGTGTGCGGGCAAGTCCGTTCATTTCAAAAGTCCGGCGGACTAGCACACAGACGGCCGGATTGTCCAGCGTACTGCCGAGTCCGGCGGACAATTTTGAGTCAAAACTTCTTTCTACGTCCGCCGGACTTTTGGAAAGAAAAAGTCAGCCGGAGCCCACACACGGGCGCATTGTCTGGCGGACTCTGGTCCGCCGGATAGTCCGATCGTGTGTGCGCGGCATAAGAGGTTTTAACACAGGAGCAGATGCATTTTTAAAAATCTGCTGCTGCTGTGTGATTCAATCACAGGCTGTCATTACACGAAAATTATGTTTCTTTTACAAAGCAAGGCAAAGTGATTCACAAGAAAAAAAGCCAGTTTTTTTGGGCGGTGTTTTTTTATTTTTTTATTTTGTGCTTTTATTTTAAATGTGTCATGAAAAAACATGAAAAAGAAAGAAAATGAATGAAGACGAGGAAAAAGAAAAAAAATATATTATTGGTTTAATAGTAAGTCAGCAGCTACAATTACTGCAGCTGCTGACTTTTAAAATAAGGACACTTACCTATCCCAGGGTCCAGTGATGTCGGCACCCGAGTCCGAACCGTCCCTCGGTCCTCGGATGCTGCCCCCGCCATCTTCGGTAAGGGAATCAGAAAATGACGCTTTTGCGGCTTCACTTCCCGGTTCCCTACTGCGCATGCGCAAGTCGCGCTACTCAATCCAAATAGTCCCTGCTGCTTCTGGGACCCGTGTGTCCCAGCAGAGAGCGCAGGGGGACGGGAAGAGCTGTAGACCCCCGTGGGAGTCTATGCCTGGAAGTGGGTGCAAATACTTGTCTTAGACAGGTATCTGCACCCCCCCCCCCTGAAAGGTGCCAAATGTTACACCGGAGGGGGGGGAGGGTTCCAAAAAGCGGAAGTTCAATTTCTGTGTGGACCTCCGCTTTAACTTGCAAGTTTGCTTAAAACTGACATCATATTTATATTAAAGAGGGGGTTGTAAATCCTATGCATTAAGGGGAAAAAACACCTGGCAGTCACTGCCCCCCAACCCCCCCCCCCCCCCCCCGTTTTACTTACCTGACCCCCGAATTTCCATCAGGCCGTCCCTCTCTCAACGGGTTCTCACCTCTTGATTGCATAGATTGATAGCAGTGCAGCCATTGGCTACCACTGCTTTCAATCAAATCAAATGATGCGGGTGCTGGGGGGTGGGGCCGAGTCCTACATTCGGCCTCTATGGATGCCAAATGCTGGACTCGGGAGCGCGCCTGCAAGGTAACGTCCTTGGGAGAGCGCTTCTCCTAGTTAGTTCTCTGATGTGGGGAGGAGCCACGAGAGGGGACCCCAAAAGAGGATGTTCGGGGGCCACGAGCTGCACAGTGGAGGTAAGTATGACGTGTTTGTTATTTAAAAAAAAAAAAAAAAAAAAACGATCCTTTAGTATCACTTTATAAAGGTCATCCTCTGATCTCTTGCCATTGAACAAGAGTAATTACAATGTAACAACAATAACGTTGCTACATTGTAACTCTCACTGACACTGCAGGTTCTGCATGGTGTGAATGGAGCTTAAAGCGGGACTCCGCGTTTTTTTTTTAAAAGCCAGCAGCTACAAATACTGCAGCTGCCGACTTTTAAAATAGTGACACCTACCTGTCCAGCGCGCCTGCAATGTCGGCACCCGAAGCCGATCTCTAGGTCATCTCTCGGGTCCTGCCGCCGCCATCTTGGGAATGGGAATCAGGAAATTGAGCCTTTCGGCTTCATTTCCCGGTTCCCTACTGCGCATGCGCGAATCGCGCTGCGCAATAAGGACGCTCCCCGCTGCCTCTGGGATCTGTGTGTTTCCCAGCAGGCAGCGGGGCACTTGCGGGAAGGGGCGGGCACTTGCGGAAAGGGGCGTAAGTTACGCCCCTTTCCGCAGAGAGCTATCCCGGAAGTGGGTGCAGTTACCTGGATTATCCAGGTAACTGCACCCCCCTCCCCCCTGAAAGGTGCCGATTGTGGCACCGGAGGGGGGGAGGGTTCCGATGAATGGAAGGTCCACTTTAGGGTGGACCTCCGCTTTAAAGCGGAACTTCAGTCATTTTTTTAATCTTTCCATCTATTAAATCTTCTGCCCTTGTTGTTGTTGTTTTAACTTTGGATAGTAAAACATTTTTTTTCTGCCAGTAAATCCCTTATATAGCCCACTTCCTGTTTCTTGTCTGGTCACTAGCCTTATGACATCATACACAGCTCTCTCTCGTCAGAGTTTGCCAGGAAGGGAGGGAGGGAGGGAGGGAGGGGGGATGAGTCAAAAGAGGTCCAATGAGAGCTGCAGAGCTGGAGGCGTGCCCCTATGTGTGAAAATCCAGGAAGTGAACAGGCAGCAGCCTCAGCTGCCCACAGTTAAAATGGCTGCAGCCAGACTCAGTGGAGGGAGATTTCTGCAGCATATTTGGCAAGTACAGAATCCCAGTATATATGAATTAATATGCAAAGAGGTTGGAGGGAAGCTTCAGAATGACCAAGGTGTTTTTATTACAGATTATGTGAGTAGACTGCAGTTCCTTGTTAAGGTTCACTACAGCCTATATGAAAGGATTGGGGGGGGGGGGGGGGTGGATTCTGACCTCTGACCTGCAGCAGTAGCGCAGTACAAGCAGGGGGTGTCCTATCGTTCCACCTTGAGGAATGACTCCCTCGGCCTCTTTCTCTGTTGCAGGAAGCCTGGGCAAGTGACCTTCGTAAAGTGAGAGATTATCTATGCAGTTATCTCCGAGACACAGACAGCGAGATGTCCGAGCCGGTGCTGCAGCTGGACGAGGTGAGAGACGAGTAGACATGTGCAAAAGGAAAAAATTTGTTTAGTTTCGTTTCGTTTTAACTCATTAATTCATTAATTTCATTTAGTTATATTTGTTAACTTCCTTAAATTCGTTTTCGGATTTCGTTTAGTTTTCTACCGAATTCGAAAAATCGGCCACATTCGAAAATATTTCAACCAAATTCGAAAATATTTCTACCGGATTCGAAATGATTTCAACATGATTCGACATTATTTCAACCACATTCGAAAATATTTTGTGACCCGACTTTAGGGCCCCAAAATTGGGTCGCAAAATGTCATTCTCTGCTCTAATAACTAATAACATTTTGCGACCCGATTTTGGGGCCACATATCTCGGGGTCACGTATAGCTAGAAACCCCAAATTTGGTATGCAAACACAATAATACTAGCACTACAACATATCCAAATTTGAAGTGTCTAGCAATAAGCGTATATTGATTGGTTTTCGCGAAAGTTATAGGGTCTATAAAATAGGGGATAGATTTATGGCATTTTTTTTTTTTTACTAGTAACGGCGGCGATCTGCGATTTTTTAGCGGGACTGCGACATTGCCGGGCGGACAGATCACTTTTGACACTTTTTTTTGGGAACCAGTGACATTTATACAGTGATCAGAGCTAAAAAAAAAATAGCCGCAGATTACCGTATAAATGTCACTGATAGGGAAGGGGATAACACTAGGGGGGGCGATCAAGGGGTTAAATGTGTTCCCTGGGGGGGCGATCAAGGGGTTAAATGTGTTCCCGGGGGGGGGTGTGTTTCTAACTGTGGTGGGGGGGCTGACTGAAGGAGGAGAGAGATCACTGTTGCTGATCACTAGGAACAGCAGATCTCTCTCTCCTCCCCTGTCAGAGCGGGGATCTTTACATTGGCAGATCCCCGTTCTGGCTCTCCGAGGAGTGATCGCGGGTGGCTGGTGGACATCGCAGCCACTGGCCACCCGCATTGGCTCCGGTGTCACGCCGTAGACACGCGCTCCCCCTCCTATCGCTCTTAAAGCGCCCAATGCACACCTACGGGGATTCGCCGCGCCAACCTGCTGCAGTATAATGATGGCGGGCGGTCGGCAAGCAGGTTCACTTTGCATTTTGGCTCACAAGAAAAATTGCATCGCATGCAAAAATGGGAATCTGAATGTAATGTATCCCTCTCTACTGAAGAAGGGACTATCTGTATCCTAAACCTTCGTAAATGTACTGGATCATATACAGCAAGAGAAACCGCTACTAAACTCTTTACCAGATGGTATTTTACACCCACTAAATTGCACGCCATTTTCCCATCTGTTCCATCAATATGTTTCAGAGGTGGCCCATCCCTTGGATCCTTTTCTCATTTTTCTCTGGGAATGTGATAACATTTCACACATGTGGAGACAATTAGGACATTTTGCCTCAACTATTTCCAGTTCTCGTATTAATCTCACCGTAAATAATTGTCTACCATTCACTACCATCCCAGAGATCTCCATCTATGAGACTTATCCACATGATAAGTGTAGCCATTCACTGGTTAATTGCTTTTCACTGGAAATCCGGTACGGCGGCCCCCTTAATGGCTCTAGCAGGCGCGCGCTTAACCGGAACCGATGCACGCCGGCTAACCCGGATCGCTCCTGAGAAAGCCAGAACGGGGATCTGCCAATGTAAACCAATAGATCCCCGTTCTGACAGGCGAGTAGAGAGAGATCTGCTGTTCGTAGTGATCAGGAACAGCGATCTCTCTCCTCCTCCAGTCACTACACTCCCCCCACAGTTAGAAAAACACACGAGGGAACATATTTAACCCCTGGTGGTGACTCATGTCTCTCTGGTTATGTGTTCTTCCCTTGGTGGTGACCCATGTCTCTCTGGCTGTGCGTTCTTCTCTTGGTGGTGACCTGTGTCTCTCTGGTTGTGTGCTGTTCCCCCCTGGTGATGGCTCATGTCTCTCTGGTTAGGTGCTGTTCCCCTGGTGGTGACCCGTACCCCTCTGGTGCAGTGCCCCCTGGTGGTGATCCATGTCGCTCTGGTTGTGTGCTGTTCCCCCTTGTGGTGACCAATCTCTCTATGGTTGTGTGCTGTTCCCCCTGGTGGTGACCCATGTCTCTCTGGTTGTGTGCTGTTCCCCCTGGTGGTGACCCGTGTCTGTCTGGTTGGGGGTGCAGTGCCCCCCAATGGTGACCCATGTCTCTCTGGTTGGAGGCAGCAGCCCCTGTTGGTGACCCATGTCTCTCCGCTTGGGTGCAGCAGCCCCTGGTGGTGACCAATGTCTCTCTAGTTGGGGGCAGCAGCCCCTGGTGGTGTCCCATGTCTCTCTGGTTGGGTGCAGTGCCCCTCAATGGTGATCCATGTCTCTCTGGTTGGGTGCAGCAGCCCCTGGTGGTGACCCATGTCTCACTGGTTGGGTGCAGTGCCCCACAATGGTGACCCATGTCTCTCTAGTTGGGTACAGTGCACCCCAATGGTGAGCCATGTCTTTCTGTTTGGGTGCTGTGCCCCCTGGTGGTGACCCATGTCTCTCTGGTTGGGTGCAGTGCCCCCTGGTGGTGACCCATGTCTCTCTGGTTGGGTACAGTGCACCCCAATGGTGACCCATATCTCTCTATTTGAATGCTGTG
Organism: Lithobates pipiens; assembly: GCF_037356315.1. Classification (NCBI taxonomy): domain Eukaryota; kingdom Metazoa; phylum Chordata; class Amphibia; order Anura; family Ranidae; genus Lithobates; species Lithobates pipiens. Next base: position 10,122,926 of record NW_027507764.1, on the reverse strand, counting down.
CCCCCTGGTGGTGATCCATGTCTGGTTGGGTGCAGTGCCCCCTGGTGGTGACCCATGTCTGGTTGGGTGCAGTGCCCCCTGGTGGTGACCCATGTCTCTGGTTGCAGTTCCCCCAGATGGTGACCGATGTCTCTCTGGTTGATTGCAGTGCCCCCTGGTGATGACCCATGTCTCTCTGGTTGGGTGCAGTGCCCCCCAATGATGGCCCATGTCACTCTAATTGGGTGCAGTGCCCCCTCAATGGTGACCCATGTCTCTGTGAGTGCAGTGCCCCCTGGTGGTGACCCTTGTCTTTTTTCTCTCTTCAGTTCCTGATTTACCTCTTCTCCAAAGAAAATGGGATTGTGGACTTTCGGTGTGACGTGGTGATCCCAGAAGAGATGAACTACCCGCTGTCCCAGTACTGGATCTCCTCCTCCCATAACACGTAAGATCCAAAACTAGAAAATGACTATTCTAATATGTGAAACATACTCCACCCACCATGTCTACAGATTCTCTGGTCTCCTGGATTTCAACTTAAATATCTGTGATTGGCTCTATGCAGGCGGTTTATTTCACAGTGTATGTGCCACTAACCTGTGAGAACCAGGGGGGGCTTGGAGCAGGCTGTCAGTCATAGGCTGGCCCCTTCCCAGATCCCACCCCTGCCTAGTCTCATACTCAGGCGGTTGTGTTTCTATAGCAATGTCATGTGTCCACTCTTCTTATAACATGTTTCAATCTTGTCTCTCCAATGTGATGAGGCTTCACCTTACCTTTACACATGAAGAGTATATGGTTTGGCTCCAGGGGGGGGAGTGGCCAGTCACTGACTTTCATACAATGTCAGTATTTGCATAAAACATTCTGAAATGCTGATTGCCAATCAGGTGAAGTAGCAGGCTGCCAAAATACCACATACAGCAACACGTCATGTGACAGTAACTCCGCCTCTTCCCGCAGGTACCTGACCGGGGACCAGTTCTCCAGCGAGTCCTCTCTGGAGGCGTACGCTCGCTGTCTCCGCATGGGCTGCCGCTGCATCGAGTGTGAGTAACCGAAGATCAGAAATCTGTTTATATATTTTTTTTTAAATCTGCAAATTACCCGATACACGTGATTGGATGTTATCTAAGGATGAAACCCCCCTTGAAGAGAGTTTCTCCAACCAAATTTGATTTTGGAGGGATATCTTGACAAATCCAGTAATCTGAGTTCCTAGGTCTACGTTCTTGCCACATCTATGGTTTGGGGTCCTGTTGGATTTATAGTTCATTCTATAGAGAGTGGATCAGGTGGAGTGGGAACATCCAAATGTTCAATTATAGTAACTGGGTGGGTGGTCACAGGTATCTCGTAACTGCACCACATCCCTATAAGTAACCGATTTTGACAGAGATAGGATGGGATTTTTCAGGTGCCATGCATGGCCACCAAAGAGGTAAGTATTAAAAAGTATATATTTTATTCATACTTAACTTAAAATGAATAGACTTTTGGAAAATATACATATATACAATTGGACAATACGCTTTTACATCATAAAGAGTCCCAAGCGCACTTTTGTGTTCTACGTGTTTCGCCACATTGGCTTCTACAGGAAGTATTAAAGTGCTACAGTACAACTATAGATATAATCAAAATTAGAAAGAGTACATTATATCTCTTTATATAGTTGTTCCGTTATGCCCCCCATACACACGGTTGGAAATTCCGACGGAAAAAGTCAGATCGGATTATGTTGTCGGAAAATCCAATCTTGTATGGACTTTTTTCTGTCGGAATTTCCAATGGAAAAAGTTTGAGAGCTGGAAATTTTCAAAAATTCTATAAAATTTTCCAACAAAATCCGATCTGACTTTTTTCCGATAGTGTGAGGAGAATTTCCAACGCACAAAGTGCCACCCATGATCAGAAAAAAATTGGAGACGAAAGCTATTGGCTACTGGCCTCTACGTAGTCCCGTCGTACGTTACAAACGTCGCCTCGTTCTGAACGACCAGATTTTCTGACAACTTTGTCCGGCCGTGTGTATGCAAGACTAGTTTTGGCCAAAATCCGTCGGAAAAAATCCGATGGATTTTGTGGTCGGAATGTCGGACCGTGTGTATGGGGCATAACACTTTAAAGGGATTGCAAAGGTACTTTTATTTCCAAAATAACAAGCATGTCTCTAGCGCCTGGGAACCTCCTCTTTCTGGGTCCCCTACTGGCGCTCCTGGCTCCTCCTCTCTGGCCAGTGCCCCCCGTGGGGAGCTGCTTCCCATGGGTGCATTCGTGCGTGCTTGCACCCGAGTCCCTCTGCTGCGTTCATTGACACAGACAGAGGGACTCGGCCCTGCCCCCTCCTCACTGGCTTTGAATGACAGCACTGAGAGCCAATGGCTCCCGGTGCCTCAGCAAAGCCAGCGAGACCCAGAAGTGAGGGGAGAAAAGATCTGCAGACATGCATGGCGCTGGATCGAATGAGGACTCAGGTAAGTAAAAGGGGGGTGGGGGAGGGGGGATTCCGACAACTATGCATTTTTTACCTTAATGCAAGGAATGCATTAAGGTAAAAAAAAATTTAGATTTTACAACCATTATAATACTTCCTGAAAAAGCCAATGTGGTGAAACATGTAGAAGACAAAAGTGTGCTTGGTACTCTTGAGTATAATGTAAAAAGGTATTGTTCAATTGTATATATGAATATTTTCTAAATGTCTATGGATTTTCATTTTTGTATAACTAAAATATATATATATACGTTTTCATACTTGCCTCTTTGGTGGACTTAAATGGCAACTGAAAAATTCCATCCTACCTCTGTCAAAATGTATCCAAATGTTCAATGTGGTTGGGAACAGAGATGGAGACAATAGCAGGGAGGTCTTGCCATTGGAAGGCAAAGAGATATAAGAGGCCATGGAAGATACTCCACCTACATACCATAACTCCACCTAGAACTGAAATAGTGGGAACACCCCTGGGTGGATGGGAACTACCCCCAAAATGTTCATTGTGGATGGGAGCAGAGATAGAAATAATAGCAGGGAGGTCTTGCTCCTGAAAAAAACCTGGGAGGACTTGGCCTACCAGACTCAACCTACAACTGCCATTTTTCAGGAGGACCTGAGGACCTCTGATGGACAGAGCTTTAATCTAAATGTATCATGGAAAATCTTTAGCATTTTGGTCAGGAAGCAGCCGGCTCAGAGGTGTACAATCCACTGCTGACCTTTTTAAAATGCTATAGGCCTGGCTGATTTTCTGACTTCTAAGTCACCGACCTAGAACACAGTAGACAAATCCAGAGTTCTGAGTTTTCGTTTGCTGCGATGTTGCTCGGGGGGGGGGTCATTGGTCATTCAGGAATAACTTGCCAGGCGACTAGCTTTTTCTAAAACGGTCTGGCTCTATATAGTCTTAATGCGGGTTCCCTCGCAGGCTGGCTTATGGATTGCAGAGGGAGGAGTGTAACTTTCTTCTCTCTTCCTGATTGGACAGTGGATTGCTGGGATGGGCCGGATGACCTGCCAATCATCTACCATGGACACACCCTGACCTCTAAGATCAAATTCCTGGATGTCCTCTACACCATCAAGGACAACGCCTTCATCACCTCCGAGTAAGAGGACGTCTTCTCTCTACACATAGCTCTGACATATACCGCAGTGCTGTACAGAGATCGCTGAGTCAGTGATGTCCGTCTCTGAACCCCAGGAGCTTACACTCTAATGTCCCTCCACAGTCACACACTATTATTATTATACATTTAAATAGCTCTGACACAAAACGGAGTGCTCTTCAGAGAACACTGAGCCAGTCACACCAGTCTCTGCACCAGAGGAGCTTACACTCTAATGCCCCCCCCACAGTCACACACAATTATTATTATACATTTATATAGCTCTGACATATACCGCAGTGCTGTACAGAGAACACTGAGCCGGTCACACCAGTCTCTGCACCAGAGGAGCTTACACTCTAATGCCCCCCCACAGTCACACACTATTATTATTATACATTTATATAGCTCTGACATATACCGCAGTGCTGTACAGAGAACACTGAGCCGGTCACATCAGTCTCTGCACCAGAGGATCTTACACTCTAATGTCCCCCTACAGTCACACACTATTATTATTATAATACATTTATATACAGTTGTGCTCAAAAGTTTGCACACCCTGGCAGAAATTGTGAAATTTTGGCATTAATATTGAAAATATGACTGATCCTGCCAAATTTTTTTTATTTTATTCAAGGTTAGTACTCACATGAAGCCATTTATGATCACATTGTTTTTTTTGGATCCTTTTTAAATCATAATGATAACAGAAATCACCCAAATGGCCCTGATAAAAAGTTTGCATACCCTGGAATGTGTGGCCTTGGTGCAGGCACAGAAAGGTGACACACACACACGGGTTAAAATGGTAATTAAGGGTTATTTTCCCTTATTTGTGGCTTTTTAAATCACAATTAGTGTCTGGGTATAAATAGTCAATGAGTTTGCTAGCTCTCACATGGATGCACTAAGCGGGCTAGAGGCTAAGCCATGGGGAGGATAAAAAAGAAAATTCAAAAGACCTGCGTAACAAGGTATTGAAACCTTACAAAGATGGAAAAGGATATAAAAAGATACCCAAAGCCTTGAATATGCCAGTCACTAATCACTAATTGTGATTTAAAAAGCCACAAATGTGAGAAATTAACCTTTTAATTACCATTTTAACCCGTGTGTGGGCCACCTTTCTGTGTCTGTACCAAGGCCAAACATTACAGGGTATGTAAACTTTTTATCGGGGCTATTTGGGTGATTTCTGTTATCATTATGATTTAAAAAGGATCCACAAAACTATGTGATCATAAATGGCTTCATGTGATCGCTATCCTTAAATAAAAGACAGTTTTTTTTTTTGGCATGATCAGTCATATTTTCAATATTGATGCCCAGATTTCACGATTTCTGCCAGGGTGTGCAAACTTTTAAGCTCAACTGTAGCTCTGACATATACCGCAGTGCCGTACAGAGAACACTGAGTCAGTCACACCAGTCTCTGCACCAGAGGAGCTTACACTCTAATGTCCCCTCCCCCACAGTTACACACTATTACTATTATACATTTATATAGCTCTGACATATACCGCAGTGCTGTACAGAGAACACTGAGCCAGGCACACCAGTCTCTGCACCAGAAGAGCTCACAATCTAATGGTTCCCACCCCCACAGTCACACACTATTATTATACATTGATATGACTCCCCCTCAGGTACCCCGTCATCCTGTCCATAGAGGATCACTGCAGCGTCATGCAGCAGAGGAATATGGCCTTTTACTTCAAGAAGGTGTTTGGTGAGATGCTGCTGACCAAACCGGTGGACATCAATGCCGATGAGCTGCCATCTCCCAACCAGCTGAGGAGGAAGATTCTCATCAAGGTGAGATAGGTCTCAGCGTGTCACCAATATGGTGTTGTCGGTGGGTGAATCTGATGTTTTCATTCTTTTCGTCGCCAAATATTAACATTTTAAAAGCATAAGTGAATACAATGAAATACGGAACTCCCTTCAGTGGCTTATCTATAAATATCTATATTAAATAGAAGAACAGAAATATGGAACAGCAAGCATGTTGATGAAAGTAACAAAGGAAGTAAATACTTGATGCTGAGCACTAAGATAGCATAAAATACAGAAGGTACCCCTATCACATGGTGGGGCATTTAGGGTGGAGCTCATTTAAGGATGATCTTATAAAGTGGAGCTCATTTAGAGCCGGTTCACACAGGGGCAACTCAGGATCTAACTTCAGGTCACCCCTAGTCGCCTCAGGTCGCGCTACATGTAAAAATCAATGTAAGTGAATGAGAGCCGTCTTAATGCACACTACTGAAGTCGCTCCGACTTCAGAAAAGGTTTCTGTACTACTTCAATCCGACTTCTAGGTGACTGGTACCCATTGATTTCAATGGAAGTCGCCTCCAAGTCGGTTCTCCGGGTGATGTCACACGGTGACCCCGCCCCTTTATGACGTCACATCCCGGGGGCATGCTGGTACTATGACATCATAAAGGGGTGGGGTCACCGTGTGACATCACCCGGTGACCACGCCCTATACCTATCTAAGTCGCCGCGCACATCGCACAAGCCAGTACAGCGGAAGACAGCGCCGTGTCAACATCGGAAGAAGAAAGAAGAGGGAAGAAGGACAGAGGACGGAGGAGACCGGGCTCCTTCCGCTAGTAAAAGAGCTCCAGGAAGACAGCGAAGGAGCCCGGCAGAAGACGCCGGAGAGCAGGAGAAGAGGCCCGACACCAGGAGAAGAAGCCGAACTTGGGGGGGACCCCCCACGCCGTTTTTTTCGGCGTAGGGAGTTCCCCTTAAAATCCATACCAGACCTAAGGGCCTGGTATGCTCCTGGAGGAGGAACCCACGCCGGATTTTTTTAATAAATTTGGCGTGGAGTTCCCTCTCGAGAGCTGATTATTCTGTGAGAGTCGCCTCAATATAGACGGAGATCCGACTTGGAGGCGACTTCCATTGAAATCAATGGGTACCAGTCGCCTACAAGTCGGATTGAAGTAGTACAGGAACCTTTACTGAAGTCGGAGCGACTTCAGTAGTGTGCATTAAGACAGCTCTCATTCACTTACATTGATTTTTACATGTAGCGTGACTTGAGGCGACTAGGGGCGACCTGAAGTCGGATCTGAGTTGCCCCTGTGTGAACCGGCTCTTAAGGATGATGCTCATTAAGAGATGATCATATTAGGTGGGTCATTTAGGGTGGAGCTCTCTCTCTCTCTCGGATCGGGTATGAACTCCCTTCTCTCTTTTCTCAGCACAAGAAGTTGGTGGAAGGGAATCTGTATGAGGAGGTCTCCACAGCCAGCTACTCCGAGAACGACATCAGCAACTCCATCAAGAACGGAATCCTGTACCTGGAGGACCCCATCGACCACGTATGTGACCCTCAGAGGAGGCATTTTATTGTGCTGAGGATAGAATGATATGTGTTCACATGTGGGGGGTCTGTATACATCACATGTGGGGGGGTCTGTATACATCACATGTGGGGGGGTCTGTATACATCACATGTGGGGGGGGGCTATATACATCACATGGGGGGGCTATATACATGACATGTCGGGGGGTCTGTATACATCACATGTGGGGGGAGGTCTATACACATCACATGTGGGGGATCTGTACACATCACATGTAGGGGGGGGTCTGTATACATCACATGTAGGGGGGGGGGGTCCTGTATACATCACATGTAGGGGGGGGGTCCTGTATACATCACATGTAGGGGGGGTTTTATACAAGGATTTTAACACTCTGTTCAGCAGATTTCTATTTTTTGTTGCTGTGAAGAAATATGTGTTTGTTTCCCCATGTTCTGTGCAGACTGGTCCTGAATGGGAGGGTCTGGTTTATTATAATCTCCTGGTGCACTCTCCATGTTCCAATGAGAAAAAGCTGCAGTGTCCGCATCCCTTTGGAAATAAGTCTTAGGGAGCATCTCCCCAAGACTGAAATTTCTATTTTACTGGGTGCCTAAAATCTGACTTGTATCTTAGTGCAGACTTCTGGGAACACCAGTGAGCCAATCACACAAGCAGGAAATTACATATATGGGGGGGGGGGGGGGGGGGGGTTGTTCTGTATACCATCTGTGTACAGAGCCCCTCCAGGTGGCCATGTAGAGAAATGACAGCAGCTGCAGATTGAAAGGGAAAAGGTAATTTATTTTTCATACATCATGGGGCACAGAGTCAGGCTAATTAATATTCATTACCTGCTGGGGTATACTCCATCATTAGGTGAATGGACACTGGTAGACCAAAGGTCTTTAGACAGGAAGTGATCCCATATATAACTCCTCCCATACAGGAAGTACTTCAGTTTTTTACCAGTGTCTGCAAGGTGGATGGCACGGTTTGTTTGAGCTCTCTGAGCTCCAGGTCTCTAGTCCCACAAATGGTTCTTAAATGAATCAAGGGATTGATCGATCGGATCCATTTGGCACAGGCTTTATATGCTTAGATAAATGGTACCCGAGCCTCACAAAGAAGACTCAAGATCCTGCGAGGTTTTGCCTGTAATGCGGCCACCGAGCGCTAGACCCTGCGAACTGGAATCCTGGACACCACAGAGCTAAGGCATTCTTGCAGGGTGCTGTACAGGTCCAAGGGAGTGGATCCTAAACATGAAAAGGGTACCCAGTCCTTGAAGGTCCTCAAGTGACAGGAACCCACCGTGATGGGTGAAGTTTGGGCTCTTCGTTTCTAAGCTGCCCTGCGCCTGGACAGGTAAGCGAAACCCCTTTATTATTATTGTGGGGTGTCCTAGCTAGCTAGTGCCTGGACACCTGTGTGCGGTGACTATACGGGGGAGTTTTGTTAGCAAAGTGTACCTTTTTTGCTTGTGTCTGGCTGTTTTTTACCTGTATGATGGCGCACGGCGGAGCGTCATTTCGCCTTGGTTCACCAGGGCGCACGTGCATTCACAAGAGTGCCGCTGTGCTCCACAGTTGTTAGTTTGGTGGTCATGGCGTACGTGCATTCACAAAAGCACCGCTGGACTTGGCAGTTTGTTTGTTTGGCGGCCATGGCGCACGTGCATTCGCAAAAGCATCGCTGGACATAGCACTTTGTTTGTTTGGCGGCCATGGCGCACGTGCATTCGCAAAAGCGCCAATAGACTTAGCAGTTTGTTTGCCGGCCATGGCGCACGTGCATTCGCAAAAGCGCCACTGGACTCAGCAGTTTGTTTGGCGCCATGGCACACGCAGCTTCGGCGCACATGAGCAGGAGCCTTTATCTGGGCGCGCAAAGATTTGCGTCATACGCGAATACAGCCACGCCCGTTCGCCCATGTGCGTGCACATGCACAGAACGTTCCAGCGCACACCCAGCTTATTTAAGCTGTGTAGGCTAAGCGTGCAGTGCTTCCAGAAGGCAGCTGTGGGACACAGCGCAAGCTCTGAACCAGGCATTTGCAGCGGTTCATTTCTCCTTCCCCGGGTCTCATGTGTCACCAGGTGTTGCTTGGAAGGCTAAAGGTGCTTAGCAGGATTGTTACATAGGGGCTTGACGAGCCTTATTAAAGGGTCTCCCTTTATACTACACCCAGGTACTCTCTTTTTGTGGCTAGTAAATGTCTTCAAGAAAGAGGAGCGGGACTACCACTACAGGGAAGGGCACTCCTATGTCGTCAGTAGTTCCCGATGAACCTAGTCGTATCCCTGGTGTTGTATCCTCTGAAAGACCAGAGGCTTCCCGGCAGTCTGAGCCGCTGCACCTATCTGGTATTGTGCCTACAGTCACCAAGGATGAACTGTCCTGGACGAATTGGATAGAGACTAGACACCTTACTATATGAATAGAGGGGGAGGCCTCTCCCTAGGACGTTTGCTGCTTAATGACAGTTATGTAGATTATACCCCTACCTATGGGAGCTATAGAAATATGGAGCTGGCTCAGATTCCAGCGAGCTAAACAGGCTAGCCCCCTTTTCCCCTCCGGACCCCGTCCCACCTGCTCTCCCTTTCCCTCCTTCTGCTCTGGGCCTCAGCTGGTGTCCGCCTGACTGCTCCCCTGTGGGTCCTGCAGGATTGGCGCCCACCCCCCCATCCCCCTCGTCCCCCTCGTCCCCTTCCCCCACCTGTCTCTGCCCCCTTGCCCTCCCTACTGTCCATCTCTGAATGGATCCTAGGTACGAAAGTTGGTCTTTTTAGGTATGGGCTACATTGACCTATGGGTTATCTGTTGACAGACTTGGCCTAGGAAAATGGTCCTGAAATGGATAAAGCTGGTCGGCATATTAGCCAGGATGCTTCTTCTACCTAACGTTTTCTTAAGTGACTATACCAACATAATCTGTATAACCTGTTCCATTGTGTTCTTGTTTATGTTCTACGTTTTGTATTCTCAAGTACAATGTTCAATTGACTAAATAAACATTCCTTATGTTAAAAAAAAAAAGGATGAACTGTCCTCGGCCCTAGCCGGGTTAGAGCACAGGATTGCAGGCATGATCACCTCCATCCCGCAGGGTGGCAAGAAGCGTGACAGATCCCCCTCCCCGGAGCCTCCTCGTCTGGAGCAGGAATGGGTTGAGGATGGGGATTCTGTGGAGGGCCCGGCAGATGAGTCTGCTTCCGAGCAATCTGGACAAGAAGATATCCAGTTGATGTCTGCCTCTCTGTCGCAGAGGCTTTTGATCCAGACTCTTACCGTGGTTCGTTCTGCCTTTAAGTTGCCTCTTGCAGAGGTGACTGAGGTCACCCCCTGGTCCTCTTTGGGATCCCTGAGGCCTCTTCAGGCCGCACAGGTTTTCCCCCTACACCCCCTGTTGAAACAGGCAGTGAATGCTGATTGGGAACATCCTGTCAGGATTTTTGTTCCTCCTAAGTGGTTTTCCTTTTTATATCCCATGGGTGAAAGGTTTGTTAAGAAGTGGAGCATGCCAGGCATAGATGCAGCAGTCTCTTCCTTAAACAAGAACTTAACTTGTCTGGTAGATAAAGCACAGGGCTTGAAAGACCCAGTTGATAAGAAATTGGAGTATTTATTAAAGGCTTCCTTTTCTTTGGCCAGTTCAGCCATTCAGCCAGCTGTTGCAGCAATTGGTATTTGCCAGTCCCTAAAGCAGCCATTCTCAACCAGGGTTCCTTCAGAATTTGTTAGGGGTTCCTTGAGATGTGGCTGATGAACCACCTATTTGATGATGCCTATAGAGTTGAAGGTTCAGCACCACTTAGCAAAGCCAGCAGCATCTCACCAAATATCTTTTTAGCTGTCTTTAGGGGTGGCATTCTAAACACCACTTTAAGGGGGACATTCTTCCTATTGACCACTAATATCAGGAGCATTGTTTTGATTCATAGTTTCATAGTTACTAAGGTTGAATAAAGACCCCAGTCCATCCAGTTCAACCTGAGTGAGTGTCTACAATTGTCCCTATCCCTGTACACTCATCGGTCCCTACCCTCAAGGAGCCCACAATCCAAGGTCTCCATTCATATACTAGGGCCAATTTTGGACTCAAGCCAATTAACCTACCTGCATGTCTTTGGAGTGTGGGAGGAAACCAGAGTACCCAGAGGAAACCCACACAGGCACAGGGAGAACATGCAAACTCCAGACAGGTAGTGTCATGGTTGGGATTTGAACCAGCGACCCTTCTTACTGCTAGGTGAGAGTGCTACCCACTACACCCCTGTGCCACCCGTATACTATTGAGCCCTGATGATTTGGTTTTAGTAAAGGTTCCTTGAGACATGAAAATAATTTTTGGGGTTCCTGTAGGGTTAAAAGGTTGAGAAAGCCTGCCCTAAAGGATCAGGTCAAACGGCCCGATAGGCCTAACCTGGAGGATGATCTGCCTAAAAATAAGACAGATATTCCTCGAGCGCTGTGTTTTGCTGTTGATGCCTTTAAAGGATTCAATACAGCAGATTTCTCACTTGCCTCTCTTGTCTGTACATATGCGCAGACTTTTGTGGCTTAAGCACTAGTGAGCTGAGCTTCCTTGTAAAAAGTTATTGGCAGGTTTCCCTTTTCATGGGGAACGTTTATTCGGTGATCATTTGGACAAATATATCCAAAAGATTTTCCGAGGGAAGAGTTCTCTACTTCCTGTAAAGAAACGCACCAGCCGTCCCTCATTTAACAACTCAGGGACTGCTTCCTCAAATGTCTCAGCGTCAAGGCGGTTCCGCCGCCAACAGGGCGCTAGGGCCAGGGGGAAGCCCCAGGGCCAGAAGCCCTGGATCCAAAACTCTTCTAAACCCAGCACCAAGCCCTACTTTTGAGGGGACTCCCCCACTCCATCGGGTGGAGGGAAGGCTGCTGCACTTCGCGGACATCCGGAGAACAATCATTTTGGACAGAGCATAATATGCACCTGTGCAGTATTTGGAAAGCCTCGGCTGGATCATAAATACCGAAAAGTGAGCCTTGAAACCAGCTCAAAGTCTAAAGTATTTAGGTCTGATCCTAGATATGGTTCAACCAAGAGTATTCTTGCCACCTGTAAGGATCTGTGCCCTGAAGGTTCAGGTGCGTCAGATAAGGGGCACCAGACAACCCTCCATTTGGCTCTGTATGAGTCTTTTAGGGTGAATGGTATCCTCCTTCGAGGCGGTGCCCTATGCCCAGTTCCATTCCAGGCCTTTACAACAAGATATCTTGTTGGCCTAGAACAGAAGAGGACAAGCCCTGGATTATCCAATGTGCTTATCTCCTTGGACATGCTTAAGCCTAAACTGGTGGTTGCAGGATCAGAACCTGTGAAAGGGAAAATCCTTTCTCCTGGTAACTTGGAGAGTACTGACTACAGATGCAGTCTCTGAGGCTGGGGAGCAAACCTAGAAGGGCTCACAGCTCAGGGGACATGGTCAGGGACAGAAAAGATCCTGCCCATCAATTACCTGTAATTATGGGCAGCACGTCTGGCCCTACGGTCCTGGACGGTGGAGCTTCAGGACTGCCCTATCAGGGTTCAGTTTTACAAAGCCACTGCAGTGGCCTATATAAACCACCAAGACGATAGGAGATGAACCACATACTAGCCTGGGCAGGGGGACATGTGCCGATTCTATTGGCAGTCCATATCCTGGGAGTAGAGAACTGGAAGGCAGATTATCTCAGCCATCAGCAAATCTGCCATGGGGAATGGTCCTACACCCAGGGGTGTTCCAGGAAATTTTCCAGCGTTGGGCATGGCCAGAGGTCTACCTATTGGCATCTAGGTTCAACAACAAGCTACAGCAATTTGTGTCCCGAACAAGAGATCCTCTGGTAGTTCCAGGGAGCCAGTACTCCCTGGTTTAAGCTTTCCTTCTGATCCCTCTTCTTCCACATTTGTTGCACAGGTTTCGGAGAGAGGGGGTTCCAGTCATTCTGGTGGCACCAGCCTGACCCAGAAGGCCCTAGTTCCTGGAGATTGTGAGACTGACAATAGACTGGCCATGGACGCATCCAGGTCACCCCGATCTACTGTCTCAAGGTCCTATATTCCACCCCAATTTACAGTCTCTAAATTTGACGGCATGGCTATTGAAGCCAGGGTGCTGAAGGACCGTGGCATCTCGGGACCAGTAGTGTCTACCCTAGTGAATGCTAGAAAAGCTTTCACTAGGAAGATATATCATATCATATCATAAGGTGGAAGACTTGTATTGCTTGGTGTGAAGCCAGAAAATGGCATCCTCGGAAATACGTGATAATTTCTCTCTTTTCTACAGTCGGCTGTGGAAATCAGATTGGCTTTGAGTACAATCGGAGGTCAGATTTCGGCCTTTTCAGTATTCTTCCAAAGGTTTTTAGCATGCCATTCGTTAGTCCGAACCTTTATGCAGGGGGCGACTCGTTTTTTTCCCCCCATTAGGTCACCTATGTGTCCTTGGTGCTGTCGGTGATACAGAAACAACCATTTGAACCTATCAAGGAAATTCCATTAGACTTGATGTGACGCAAGCTAGCCTTCCTGATGACCATCATCTCAGCTAGAAGGGTGTCGGAGTTGGTGGCCCTTTCGTGCAGGGAACAATACTTGATCCTTCGCCACGATAGGGTCGTGTTATGACCTGTTGCATCCTTTTTGTCAAAAGTGGTGTTGGCCTTTCATCTAAATCAGGACATTATTTTGCCTTCTTTTTTTCTCTCAGCCTCGCTCAGCGGAAGAGAGACGACTGCATTCATTGGACGTTGTCTGGTCAAGGTTTATTTGTCTAGATCTGTGGAGATCCTCCTATTTTGTTTTTCCAAAAGGACCCAAGAAGGGGGAGGCGGCTTCCATTGCCAATTGGGTCCATCAATTGATCATTTAGACCTATGGGCTGAAACATAAAGCTCCTCCCTTTAGGATGAGAGCTTATTCTACCAGGGGTATAGGAACCTCCTGGGCTTTTCGCTATTCAGGTATCTGTGGTTCAGGTTTGTTCATGGTCTTCAGTCCAAACATTCACAATATTTTATCAAGTGGATGTTCAAGCAACCGAGGATTCGGCTTTTGGCCGCAGTGTACTGCAGGCTGCCGTATACGGTCTGATGGCTATTGTTTGGCAGGGTGTCTCCCTCCCCTCAAAGCTACTGCTCTGGGATGTCCCAGCAGGTAATGAATATTAGCCTGACTCTGTGTCCCATGATTTATTAAAAAGAAAATAGTATTTTTTCATCATACCTGTAAAAATCATTTTCTTTGAGTACATCATAGGACACAGAGATCCCTCCCCTCTTTTTTCAATATTCAGTGCTTGCTACAAAACTGAAGTACTTCCTGTATGGGAGGGGTTATATAGGGGATCACTTCCTGTGTAAAGACCTTTGGTCTATCGGTGTCCATGCACCTGGAGATGGAGTATAAGGCTTCATGCACACGAGACGCAGATGCAAACGCTGCTGGACACATGTTGAAACCGGCGTTTAGAAACGCGCGTTTTGCCGCGATTTTTACCGCGATTTAGCGGCGTTTTACCGCGTTTTACCGCGTTTGCGTCTAGAAGCGTTTAGTTAAGCTAACATCATAGACCCTCCCCAGCTCAAAAATTAACTATTTCAGCAATTTTGTGAGACCAGAGTGAGTAGCAGCAGCTGTGAGAGCTGCAGTGTACTTGTATTTAGCGTGTCACTTGCCACGGCACCTGCCACAAGTTGTGGATTGTCCACTTGCCACGTGACTTGCCACATCACCTGCCACGTCACTTGCCATGTCATCTGCCACAAGTTGTGGATTGTCCAACTGCCACGTCACCTGCCACAAGTTGTGGATTGTCCACTTGCCACGTGACTTGCCACATCACCTGCCACGTCACTTGCCACGTCACCTGCCACAAGTTTTGGATTGTCCACTTGCCACGTCACTTGCCACAAGTTGGGGATTGTCCACTTGCCACATCACCTGCCATAAGTTGTGGATTGTCCACTTGCCACGTCACTTGCCACATCACCTGCCACGTCACTTGCCACGAGATGTGGATTGTCCACTTTCCACGTCATCTGCCATGCCACCTGCCACAAGCTGTGGATTGTCCACTTGCCATGTCACCAGCCACATCACCTGCCACAAGTTGTGGATTGTCCACTTGCCACGTGACTTGCCACATCACCTGCCACGTCACTTGCCACATCACCTGCCACAAGTTGTGGATTGTCTACTTGCCACGTCACTTGCCACATCACCTGCCACGTCAATTACCACGTCACCTGCCACATCACCTGCCACGTCACTTGCCACGTCACCTGCCACAAGTTGTGGATTGTCCACTTGCCACGTGACTTGCCACATCACCTGCCACGTCACTTGCCACGTCACCTGCCACAAGTTTTTGATTGTCCACTTGCCACGTCACTTGCCACGTCACTTGCCACAAGTTGGGGATTGTCCACTTGCCACATCACCTGCCACAAGTTGTGGATTGTCCACTTGCCACATCACCTGCCACGTCACTTGCCACGAGATGTGGATTGTCCACTTTCCACGTCATCTGCCATGCCACCTGCCACAAGCTGTGGATTGTCCACTTGCCACGTCACCAGCCACATCACCTGCCACAAGTTGTGGATTGTCCACTTGCCACGTGACTTGCCACATCACCTGCCACGTCACTTGCCACATCACCTGCCACAAGTTGTGGATTGTCTACTTGCCACGTCACTTGCCACATCACCTGCCACGTCACTTGCCACGTCACCTGCCACAAGTTGTGGATTGTCCACTTGCCACGTCACCTGCCACGTCACCTGCCACAAGTTGTGGATTGTCCACTTGCCACGTCACTTGCCACGTCACCTCCCACAAGTTGGGGATTGTCCACATCACCTGCCACGTCACTTGCCACATCACCTGCCACAAGTTGTGGATTGTCCACTTGCCACGTCACTTGCCACATCACCTGCCACGTCACTTGCCACAAGATGTGGATTGTCCACTTTCCATGTCACCTGCCATGCCACCTGCCACAAGTTGTGGATTGTCCACTTGCCACGTCACCAGCCACATCACCTGCCACAAGTTGTGGATTGTCCACTTGCCACGTGACTTGCCACATCCCCTGCCACGTCACTTGCCACAAGTTGTGGATTGTCTACTTGCCACGTCACTTGCCACATCACCTGCCACGTCACTTGCCACGTCACCTGCCACAAGTTTTGGATTGTCCACTTGCCACGTCACTTGCCACGTCACTTGCCACAAGTTGGGGATTGTCCACTTGCCACATCACCTGCCACAAGTTGTGGATTGTCCACTTGCCACGTCACTTGCCACATCACCTGCCACGTCACTTGCCACGAGATGTGGATTGTCCACTTTCCACGTCATCTGCCATGCCACCTGCCACAAGCTGTGGATTGTCCACTTGCCACGTCACCAGCCACATCACCTGCCACAAGTTGTGGATTGTCCACTTGCCACGTGACTTGCCACATCACCTGCCACGTCACTTGCCACATCACCTGCCACAAGTTGTGGATTGTCTACTTGCCACGTCACCTGCCACAAGTTGGGGATTGTCCACATCACCTGCCACGTCACTTGCCACATCACCTGCCACAAGTTGTGGATTGTCCACTTGCCACGTCACTTGCCACATCACCTGCCATGCCACCTGCCACAAGTTGTGGATTGTCCACTTGCCACATCACCAGCCACATCACCTGCAACAAGTTGTGGATTTCCACTTGCCACGTGACTTGCCACATCACCTGCCACGTCACTTGCCACATCACCTGCCACAAGTTGTGGATTGTCTACTTGCCACGTCACTTGCCACATCACCTGCCACGTCACTTGCCACGTCACCTGCCACAAGTTGTGGATTGTCCACTTGCCACGTCACCTGCCACGTCACCTGCCACAATTTGTGGATTGTCCACTTGCCACGTCACCTGCCACAAGTTGGGGATTGTCCACATCACCTGCCACGTCACTTGCCACATCACCTGCCACAAGTTGTGGATTGTCCACTTGCCACGTCACTTGCCACATCACCTGCCATGCCACCTGCCACAAGTTGTGGATTGTCCACTTGCCACGTCACCAGCCACATCACCTGCAACAAGTTGTGGATTTCCACTTGCCACGTGACTTGCCACATCACCTGCCACATCACTTGCCACGTCACCTGTCACAAGTTCTGGATTGTCCACTTTCCACATCACTTGCCACCTGCCATGTCACTTGCCACAAGCTGTGGATTGTCCACTTGCCACGTCACTTGCCACGTCACCTGTCACGTCACTTGCCACGTCACCTGCCACAAGTTTTGGATTGTCCACTTGCCACGTCACTTGCCACGTCAGCTGCCACGTAACTTGCCACAAGATGTGGATTGTCCACTTGTCACATCACCTGCCACATCACTTGCCACATCACCTGCCACGTCACCTGCCACAAGTTGTGAATTGTCCACTTGCCACGTCACTTGCCACATCACCTGCCACATCACTTGCCACGAGATGTGGATTGTCCACTTGCCACGTCACTTGCCACGTCACCTGCCATGTCACTTGCCACGTCACCTGCCACAAGTTTTGGATTTTCCACTTGCCACGTCACTTGCCACGTCAGCTGCCACGTCACTTGCCACAAGATGTGGATTGTCCACTTGTCACATCACCTGCCACATCACTTTCCACATCACCTGCCACGTCACCTGCCACAAGTTGTGGATTGTCCACTTACCATGTCCCTTGCCACGTCCCCTGCCACGTCACCTGCCACAAGTGGATTGTCCACTTGCTACATCACTTGCCACATCACCTGGCACAAGTTGTGGATTGTCCACTTGCCACGTCCCTTGCCACGTCCCCTGCCACGTCACCTGCCACAAGTGGATTGTCCACTTGCCACGTCACCTGCCACGTCACCTGCCACAAGTTGTGGATTGTCCACTTGCCACGTCACTTGCCACGTCACCTGCCACAAGTTAGGGATTGTCCACATCACCTGCCACGTCACTTGCAACATCACCTGCCACAAGTTGTGGCTTGTCCACTTGCCACGTCACTTGCCACATCACCTGCCATGCCACCTGCCACAAGTTGTGGATTGTCCACTTGCCACGTCACCAGCCACATCACCTGCAACAAGTTGTGGATTTCCACTTGCCACGTGACTTGCCACATCACCTGCCACAAGTTGTGGATTTCCACTTGCCACGTGACTTGCCACATCACCTGCCACATCACTTGCCACGTCACCTGTCACAAGTTGTGGATTGTCCACTTTCCACATCACTTGCCACCTGCCATGTCACTTGCCACAAGCTGTGGATTGTCCACTTGCCACGTCACCTGTCACGTCACTTGCCACGTCACCTGCCACAAGTTTTGGATTGTCCACTTGCCACGTCACTTGCCACGTCAGCTGCCACGTCACTTGCCACAAGATGTGAATTGTCCACTTGTCACATCACCTGCCACATCACTTGCCACATCACCTGCCACGTCACCTGCCACAAGTTGTGGATTGTCCACTTGCCACGTCACTTGCCACATCACCTGCCACGTCACTTGCCACATCACCTGCCACAAGTTGTGGATTGTCTACTTGCCACGTCACTTGCCACATCACCTGCCACGTCACTTGCCACGTCACCTGCCACAAGTTGTGGATTGTCCACTTGCCACGTCACCTGCCACGTCACCTGCCACAAGTTGTGGATTGTCCACTTGCCACGTCACTTGCCACGTCACCTGCCACAAGTTGGGGATTGTCCACATCACCTGCCACGTCACTTGCCACATCACCTGCCACAAGTTGTGGATTGTCCACTTGCCACGTCACTTGCCACATCACCTGCCATGCCACCTGCCACAAGTTGTGGATTGTCCACTTGCCACGTCACCAGCCACATCACCTGCAACAAGTTGTGGATTTCCACTTGCCACGTGACTTGCCACATCACCTGCCACATCACCTGCCACGTCACCTGCCACAAGTTGTGGATTGTCCACTTGCCACGTCCCTTGCCACGTCCCCTGCCACGTCACCTGCCACAAGTGGATTGTCCACTTGCCACATCACTTGCCACATCACCTGGCACAAGTTGTGGATTGTCCACTTGCCACGTCCCTTGCCACGTCCCCTGCCACGTCACCTGCCACAAGTGGATTGTCCACTTGCCAAGTCACCTGCCACGTCACCTGCCACAAGTTGTGGATTGTCCACTTGCCATGTCACTTGCCACGTCACCTGCCACAAGTTAGGGATTGTCCACATCACCTGCCACGTCACTTGCCACATCACCTGCCACAAGTTGTGGATTGTCCACTTGCCACGTCACTTGCCACATCACCTGCCACGTCACTTGCCACAAGATGTGGATTGTCCACTTTCCATGTCACCTGCCATGCCACCTGCCACAAGTTGTGGATTGTCCACTTGCCACGTCACCAGCCACATCACCTGCCACAAGTTGTGGATTTCCACTTGCCACGTGACTTGCCACATCACCTGCCACATCACTTGCCACGTCACCTGTCACAAGTTGTGGATTGTCCACTTTCCACATCACTTGCCACCTGCCATGTCACTTGCCACAAGCTGTGGATTGTCCACTTGCCACGTCACCTGTCACGTCACTTGCCACGTCACCTGCCACAAGTTTTGGATTGTCCACCTGCCACGTCACTTGCCACGTCAGCTGCCACGTCACTTGCCACAAGATGTGAATTGTCCACTTGTCACATCACCTGCCACATCACTTGCCACATCACCTGCCACGTCACCTGCCACGAGATGTGGATTGTCCACTTGCCACGTCACTTGCCACGTCACCTGCCACGTCACTTGCCACGTCACCTGCCACAAGTTCTGGATTGTCCACTTGCCACGTCACTTGCCACGTCAGCTGCCACGTCACTTGCCACAAGATGTGAATTGTCCACTTGTCACATCACCTGCCACATCACTTGCCACATCACCTGCCACGTCACTTGCCATGAGATGTGGATTGTCCACTTGCCACGTCACTTGCCACGTCACCTGCCACGTCACTTGCCACGTCACCTGCCACAAGTTCTGGATTGTCCACTTGCCACGTCACTTGCCACGTCAGCTGCCACGTCACTTGCCACAAGATGTGGATTGTCCACTTGTCACATCACCTGCCACATCACTTGCCACATCACCTGCCACGTCACCTGCCACAAGTTGTGGATTGTCCACTTGCCACGTCCCTTGCCACGTCCCCTGCCACGTCACCTGCCACAAGTGGATTGTCCACTTGCCACATCACTTGCCACATCACCTGCCACAAGTTGTGGATTGTCCACTTGCCACGTCCCTTGCCACGTCCCCTGCCACGTCACCTGCCACAAGTGGATTGTCCACTTGCCACATCACCTGCCACAAGTTGTGGATTGTCCACTTGCCACGTCACCTGACACAAGTTGTGGATTGTCCACTCGCCACGTCACTTGCCACATCCCCTGCCACAAGTGGATTGTCCACTTGCCACGTCACTTGTCACGTCCCCTGCCACAAGTGGATTGTCCACTTGCCACGTCACTTGCCACGTCACCTGCCACAAGTTATGGATTGTCCACTTGCCACGTCACATGCCAGTCACCTGCCACAAGTTGTTGATTTTCCACTTGCCACGTCACCTGCCAGGTCACTTGCCGCGTCACCTGCCAGGTCACTTGCCACGTCACCTGCCACAAGTTGTGGATTGTCCACTTTCCACATCACTTGCCACTTCACCTGCCACGTCACTTGCCACAAGTTGTGGATTGTCCACTTGCCACATCACTTGCCACCTGCCATGTCACTTGCCACAAGTTGTGGATTGTCCACTTGCCACGTCACTTGCCACCTGCCATGTCACTTGCCACAAGTTGTGGATTGTCCACTTGCAATTGCAATTGTTTAAAATATTTTTCTAATGGTTTTTCATCATTTGCAATCATTTTTGAGATTTTTAATGTAAAAAAAAAGGTCACCTTTAAAAACGCATATAAACGCAAACGCGGCTAAACGCGGTAGCGGCGTTTTGCCGCGTTTTACCGCGTTTTGCGTCTGAAACGTGGAAATTTTTGTTTCTGAACGCATTTTTTTGCTTCTGGAAAAACGAGACTAAACGCAACTGCATAAAAACGGAAAAAAACGAGACTGTGTGCATGGACACATAGGATAACATTGAATGAGTTCAGGGGCAGTTGAAAAAACTGTCCAACTGCATCTGAACGCGCGTTTAACTGCGTCTCGTGTGCATGAGGCCTAACCCAGCAGGTAATGAATATTAGCCTGACTCTGTGTCCCACGATGTACTCATACAAAAGGACTTTACAGGTATATATGAGGAAAAAATCCTATTTTTTTAATACATCAACATGTCTTCTGTAGCAATTGTATACAGTGCCTTGAAAAAGTATTCATACCCCTTGAAATTTTCCATGATTTGTCATGTTACAACCAAAAACGTAAATGTATTTTATTAGGATTTTATGTGATAGACAAACACAAAGTGGCACATAATTGTGAAGTGGAAGGAAAATGATAAATGGTTTTCCAAATTTTTTACAAATAAATCTGTGAAAAGTGTGGGGGGCATTTGTATTCAGCCCCCTTTCTTCTCATACCCCTAACTAAAATCGAATGGAACCAATTGCCTTCAGAAATCACCTAATTAGTAAATAGAGTCCACCTGTGTGTAATTTAATCCCAGTATAAATACAGCTGTTTTGTGAAGCCCTCAGAGGTTTGTTAGAGAACCTTAGTGAACAAACAGCATCATAAAGGCCAAGGAACACACCAGACAGGTCAGGGATAAGGTTGTGGAGAAGTATAAAGCAGGGTTAGGTTATAAAAGAATTTCCCAAGCTTTGACCATCTCACGGAGCTCTGTTCAATCCATCATCGGGAAATGGAAAGAGTATGGGCACAACCGCAAACCTACCAAGACATGGCCGTCCACCTAAACTGACCGGGCCGGGCAAGGAGAGCATTCATCAGAGAAGAGCCAAGAGGTTCATGGTAACTCTGGAGGAGCTGCAGAGATCCACAGCTCAGGGGGGAGAATCTGTCCACAGGACAACTATTAGTCGTGCTCTCCACAAATCTGTCCTTTATGGAAGAGTGGCAAGAAGAAAGCCATTGGAGAAAGAAAGTCATAAGAAGTCCTGTTTGTAGTTTGTGAGAAGCCATGTGGGGGAGGGGGCAGCAAACATGTGGAAGAAGGTGATCTGATCAGAGGAGACCAAAATGGAACTTTTTGGCCTAAAAGCAAAACGCTATGTGTGGGGAAAACTAACACTACCCATCCCCCTGAACACACCATCCCCACCGTGAAACATGGTGGTGGCAGCATCATGTGGTGGGGATGGTTTTCTTCACCTGGGACAGGGAAGCTGGTCAGAGTTGATGGGAAGATGGATGGAGCCAAATACAGGACAATCTTAGAAGAAAACCTGTTAGAGTCTGCAAAAAACTTGAGACCGGGGCAGAGGTTCACCTTCCAGCAGGACAACGACCCGAAACATCCAGCCAGAGCTACAATGGAATGGTTTCCATCAAAGCATATTCATGTGTTAGTCACAGTCCAGACATAAATCCAATTGAGAATCTGTGGCAAGACATGAAAATTGCTGATCACAGACGCTCTCCATCCAATCTGACAGAGCTTGAGATATTTTGCAAAGAAGAAGAATGGGCAGAAATGTCCTCTCTAGATGTGCAAAGCTGGTAGAGACATCCCCAAAAAGACTTGCAGCTGTAATTGCAGAGAAAGGAGGTTCTACAAAGTATTGACTAAAATGCCCCCCCACGTTTTAACATATTCATTTGTAAAAAAAAATTGAAAAACCATTTATCATTTTCCTTCTACTTTCCAATTATTCGCCACTTTGTGTTGGTCTATCACATAAAATCCCAATAAAATACATTTACGTTTTTTGGTTGTAACATGACAACATGTGGAAAATGTCAAGGGGTGTAAATACTTTTTCAAGGCGCTTTATGCTTTATTATATTTGCATTTGCTATATTTTTTTCTGTAAAAGCGGAGTTACCCTTTTTTTGGTGCACAGCACATATCTGAGGTATTTATCTACGCTAAATACTTACATAGGGGGGTACTACATTTGTGAACTGACTTTACTAAGGACAGGTTTTTTTTTTTTTTTTTTTATTTTTTTTTTACTTTCTAAAAGTTCCTTATTGTAATTGTCTGCAGACTTGGAGTCCGCACTACTTCGTCCTGACCAGCAACAAGATCTATTACTCCGAGGAGACCTCCCCATACCAGTCCAACGAGGATGAGGAAGAGACTGAGCCAAAGGAGGTGAGAGTGCCGGAGGAGAGAGATGTATAAATCACTGTTTGGGGGAAATCTGATTGTCTTGCAGACACGTAATTCGGTTGGATTAGAAGGACCCATAGGTACCTCCTACTTTTCTGTTCATGATAACAGATTACAATATACAGACCAGCTGAGTGCGTCCATTGCCAGCCAACTGGGCTTGCCGCAGACTGGCTAAAATCTGTTATTGGGCCAGATGTGGGTCTTGGGATATATTTTGGAAACCCCTGCTCTGGAGGAAGGTAAAACAAAGCCCCCCATGGGTAGATATCCACTGTACATGTGGCGGTGACTATGTAAACTTTTTAAAATGTATTTCCTTTGCAAGTTTATATGTGAAGACCTCAGTCCCCAGATTATAGATTACGTATATTAAGCCATATTTCTTGGATGGTTTCAGCATTCTTTGTGTGTGTGTATATGTATGTATGTATGTGTATAAATATATATATATATATTTATATATATATATATATATATATATATATATATATATATATATAAATAATACAGTATCTCACAAAAGTAAGTACACCCCTCAGTCACATTTTTGTAAATCTTTTCTTCTATATTTTCATGTGACAACACTGAGGAAATGACACTTGTCTACAATGTAAAGTAGTGAGTGTACAGCTTGTATAACAGTGTAAATTTCCTGTCCCCTCAAAATAACTCAACACACACAGCCATTAATGTCTAAACCGCTGGCAACAAAAGTCAGTACACCCCTAAGTGAAAATGTCCAGATTGGGCCCAATTAGCCATTTTTCCTCCCCGGTGTCATGTGACTCGTTAGTGTTACAAGGTCTCAGGTGTGAATGGGGAGCAGGTGTGTTAAATTTGGTGTTGTCGCTCTCACTCTCTCATACTGGTCACTGGAAGTTCAACATGGCACCTCATGGCAAAGAACTCTCTGAGGATCTGAAAAAAAAAGAATTGTTGCTCTACATAAAGATGGCCTAGGCTATAAGAAGATTGCCAAGACCCTGAAACTGAGCTGCAGCACGGTGGCCAAGACCATACAGCGTTATAACAGGACAGGTTCCCCTCAGAACAGGCCTCGCCATGGTCCGCCAAAGAAGTTGAGGTCACGTGCTCAGCGTCATATCCAGAGGTTGTGTTTGGGAAATAGACGTATGAGTGCTGCCAGCATTTCTGCAGAGGTTGTAGGGGTGGGGGTCAGCCTGTCAGTGCTCAGACCATACGCCGCACACTGCATCAAACTGGCCTGCATGGCTGTCATCCCAGAAGGAAGCCTCTTCTAAAGATGAAGCACAAGAAGCCCGCAAACAGTTTGCTGAAGACAAGCAGACTAAGGACATGGATTACTGGAACCACATCCTGTGGTCTGATGAGACCAAGATAAACATATTTGGTGTCAGATGGTGACAAGCGTGTGTGGGGGCAACCAGGTGAGGAGGACAAAGACAAGTGTGTCTTGTCTACAGTCAAGCATGGGGGTGGGGGTGTCATGGTCTGGGGCTGCATGAGTGCTGCTGGCACTGGGGGGCTACAGATCATTGAGGGGACCATGAATGCCAACATGTACTGTGACATACTGAAGCAGAGCATGATCCCCTCCCTTCAGAGACTGGGCCGCAGGGCAGTATTCCAACATGATAACCACCCCAAACACACCTATTGAAGTATTGAACCCGCTAACTGAAATGTATTTAATACTTCGTATAAAATTCTTTGTTGGTAATGACAGTTTCAAAAAGCTTTCGCATGCATTTTAACCACTTGACATCCGCACTATGGCCAAATGACGGCCACAGTGCAGATGTGAAATCCCTCGGCCCGTCCCGGCCCCTTACCATCTCAATGACAGCTGATCACATGATCAAAACAAAAGCTTGTGATCTTTTTTTTTTTTTCTCCTCACGTTGACAGCGGAGGAGAAAAAAAAAGCAAATCACCGGCTCATCTTAAAGGGACATCGGTCCCGAAACAGAAGAGGCAATTATGCCTCATAATTTCCATCTGAAAGTGCCACCTATCAATGCCCACCAGTGGCGCCAATCAGTGTAACCCATCAGTGCCCATCACTGCCACCCATCGGTGCCCATCACTGCCACCTCATCAGCGTACATCAAGGACGGTCAAAAATTACCCGTTTTAAAATTTTAGAGCAAAATAAAAAAAAAATCTTTTTTTTTTAATTCGGTCTTTTTACGTTTTTTTTTTTTAGTAAAAAATAAAAATCGCAGAGGTGATCAAATACCATCAAAAGAAAGCTCTATTTGGGGGAAAAAAATGATAAAAAAATATAATTTGGGTACAGTGTTGTATGGCCGCGCAATTGTCATTCAAAGTGCATTAGCGCTGAAAGCTGAAAATTGATCTGGATAGGAGGGGGGTTTAAGTGCCCAGTAAGCAAGTGGTTAAAATAAAGTGTGTGGACTCATTCACATAGAATGCATAAGGGTAAACCCTGCAGCCTTTAAAACCACTTTAACCCCTTCCCGGCCCATAAAGGATTCTAAAAGCCCAGAGGCTGGCAGTCCAGTCATGTGACTGCTGTGATTGGCGGTCACAGCGGTCACACGATCAGAAAGCTCCTGATCGCCAGTAAAGGGGGGGGGGGGGGGGCTGTGATGTGAAGTGGGAACTGAAGACATTGATGTAAAGGGGGGAGGGCTGTGATGTAATAGGGGTCTGTGATGTGAGGGGTGAACTGAGGACATTGATGTATAGGGGGGGGGGGGGGCTGTGATGTGAAGGGGAAACTGAGGACATTGATGTAAAGGGGGAGGGCTGTGATGTAATAGGGGTCTGTGATGTGAAGGGGGAATTGAGGAAATCATGTATAAGGGGGGCTGTGATGTGAAGGGGGAACTGAGGACATTGATGTAAAGGAAGGAAAAGTTTACTGACCACTCCCCCGTGAATATTAATTTAACATCCCTCTCCCTCCCCCACTCTAAGGCCTTGTTCACACTTACCGCAGTCTTTGCCACGACTCTGAAAAGTGTTCTGCGATGAATAGATGGTGGTTGACAGGTGGCTGGGAGGTGATAAGTCACCTCCTCACCTACTGTTTGACCCTCCAAAGGGGGGGGGGACTCTGACAGGGACCCTGATGTAAGGGGGTGCATTGATGGTGACCCTGATGAAGGAGGGGCATCGATGGGGACCCTGATGTAAGGGGGGATTTCATGCGGACTCTGATGTAGGAGGGGCATTGATGGGGACATTGATGTTAGGGGGGACAATAATGGGGACCTTGATGTAAGGGGGGGCATTGATGGGACCCTGATATAAGGGGAGGGTCAATGATGGGAACCTTAATGTTAGGGGGGACAATAATGGGGACCTTGATGTAAGGGGGGCATTGATGGGACCCTGATATAAGGGGAGGGTCAATGATGGGAACCCTAATGTAAGGGGGGGACAATGGGGACCTTAATGTAAGGGGGGGCATTGATGGGGACCCTGATGTAAGTGGGGGCATTAATTGGGACTCTGATGTGGGGGAGCATTAATGGTGACCCTGATGTTGGAGGGTGGGCATTGATGGGGACTCTGATGTAAGCGGAGGCATTGATGGTAACCCTGATGTAAGGGGGGCATTAATTGGGACACTGATGTGGGGGGGGGCATTGATCGGGACCCTGATGTAAGGAAGGGCATTGATGGGGACTCGGATGTTGGGGGCAGTGGGGGGGGGCATTGATGGGGACCCTGATGTAAGGGAGGACATTGATGGGGACTCTGATGTTGGAGGGTGGGCATTGATGGGGACCCTGATGTAAGGGAGGACATTGATGGGGACTCTGATGTTGGAGGGTGGGCATTGATGGTGACCCTGATGTAAGGGGGGGGGGCATTAATTGGGACACTGATGTGGGGGGGGCATTGATCGGGACCCTGATGTAAGGAAGGGCATTGATGGGGACTCAGATGTTGGGGGGCGGTGTGGGGGGGGGGCATTGATGGGGACTCCAAGTAAAGCTTATTCATTCATTTAAAAAAAATAAAAATTTCCCCGGCCTATGAGTGTTTGTAAAATATACAATGTGGCCCTCGTACTGAAACTTTTTTTTTTTTTTTTCTTGCAGGAATTAAATAATAACGAGCTGCACTTTAGCAAGAAGTGGTTCCACGGGAAACTGGGCGGAGGACGCGACGGGCGCCAGATTGCTGAGAAGCTGCTGCACGAGTATTGCACGGAGACCGGAGGAAAAGACGGGACGTTCCTAGTGCGGGAGAGCGAGACGTTTGTGGGCGACTACACCCTGTCCTTCTGGTGAGACCTTCTTGGGGGGGGAGGGAGGGGGGGGGGCGTTTACCAAAAAAACAGAACAGAAGAGTCAGAAAATTTCGACATGGGGACGTTTTTGTCACACGGATGACGTTTAGTGATAAATACGTTTCCTGCAGACAATAAGCAACAAATGATCATCCAACGATTAAATCAAACAAATATCGCACACTGCGAACGATAGCTCTGATCAAGCAAAGTACAATTTTGAAAGCTACTGACCAGCCATATGTTCGTTGCGGGGGGGGCAAAATTTTTATTGATCATTTGGTATTGATTGTGTAAAGATTGCTTATGGTTTATATTTTCTGGATGCATAATTATTATGGAATAATATGGAAAAGAGAATAGCAAAGTGGGACTTTATATGAGGCGGCGACCTGGTACGGTCCCGTGCCTCCACCCCTATCTAGTTAGAAAGACAGGGGACGGGGGGAGGGGGACTTTAAATGAAGCACGTGGGTATAAAAATTAAAATTTATTGGTATATACTGGTAATATAATACATAATGGTAATCGTGTCACATATTAAATAACCATTAATGTAAACCCATACAGTGGAACCTCGGATTAGGAGCATACTCCGTTCCAGGAGAATGCTTGTAATCCAAAGCACTTGCATATTAAAGCGAGCTTCCCCATAGAAGTCAATGGAAACAAAGATAATTCGTTCCGCATTGAATTCTATTACATGCAATACTGCATGTGGCCAGAGCTGGGGTGGGGGCGCCAGAGAGCTTCGAAAAATACTCGGGGACAGCTCGGCCGAACTCGGAAAGGCTCGGAAACACTCGGGAACAGAGTATTTCCGAGTCATTCCGAGTATTTCCAAACCGTTCCAAGTGTCCCCAGCACCCCCCTGTACCTCTGGCCAAATGCGGTACTGCACCTCCGGCCAAATGCGGTACTGCACCTCCCTTGAATTCTGCTCGTTTTGCGAGACAACACTTGCAAACCGAGTCAGCATTTAAAAAGAAAAGTTGCTCATCATTCAAAACGTTCGTTAAAGAGGAAGTAAACCCTGATGAGTTTATTTCCTCTTTCATTCCCTGCAAAGGTAAAGCATAATGGACTACTATGCATCGCATAGTAGCCCATTATGTGTCACTTACCTGACACAGGAGCCAGCGAAGTCACCGCTGTCCCCTGTAGTCTGGCGCATCTATCTTTTCGGTGGGGTCTCGCAGCTCCGCCGCTGTCATTCGGCGAAGCCGCGATGCCGTCACTCCCGCGCATGCGCACGGGAGCCGAGACGCGCAGCATTGCGCGGCATCTTCGTCATCGACGATGCCACGCTCAGTGCGCCTGCGCGGCGCTGTCTACCGCGCATGCGCGGTAGACAGCGTGCCCGTCTTCGGGCAAATATCTCCTACACCGTATAGGTTTGGGAGATATTTCTTGCACCTACAGGTAAGCCTTAATCTAGGCTTACCTGTAGGTCAAAGTTGTTTGTAAGGGTTTACAACCACTTTAACCGCGTTACTCGTAAACCAAGGGTTCCACTGTATGTGCATACAATGGAGGCAAAGGAAGCCACATGATTGCACATAGTTAATCACATAAGCCTGAGCATAACCTGGTAAGGCATGAAATGGATTAAGACACAGCATATAACATCTCTACGCGTTTCGTCGATGAATCTACTCTTCAGGAGCATAAACGTGGATTTAGTTTGAAGTGTACTGATAAAAAGGATTTCTGTAAGGTCTGACCCCGTCAAGAAAAAAAGGGGGGGGGGGGTATACATATCGAAATAGAAATAAAACTAGTATGACCCCCTCGCTCTGAAATACTTACAGCTGTAGCTAGATGATAAGGGTATGGCATTTGAGATTGGAGACCACCCTAAGGGCATCACCGCTGGGAACTGAGGTGGTGTGGGCGGCCTGAAGCCCAACAAGGACGGCCTCCGGGGAGGACAAGTGGCCAGGAAGGGAGAATAGTCGTGAGTGACCACGAGTGCTAAAACATCAAAAGAGGAACTGCTTAAAGCATGGCATAAATATAACGTGTAATAATACATCCTATATGTGGTAAAGGACAGGACAGGTGAATAGATAGTGTAGGCGAGTAACCAAGCTGGTGAAAGATAGAAGTCAAAACACCAAAAAGGTAGGCAAGAACCCACACCTGACACGTGATCATAAAGAATAATTGTGAGTGTTAAGTTACCAAATTGTCTGTTGCTGGAATATAAAAACCTAGAATCCAAAATTGTGTAGAGGAAGCCAGAAACAGCAGATGGGACCACCAAGGTAGATGAGCCGTCCAAGAATGGCGCCTATAAGGGCACGGCCACCACACTCCCACCAACGTCACATAATGCCGCGTACAAACGAGAGGACTTTTCGACGGACTAGGTCCGACGGTTTTCCCGATGGACTTTCGGTGGAGTTCCGACGGACACTTTCCGAACTAACGGACTTGGCCACACACAAGCAAGTCGGATTCGAATGCGATGACGTACGACCGGACTAGAATAAGGAAGTTCATAGCCAGTAGCCAATAGCTGTCCTAGCGTTGGTTTACGTCCATCGGACCAGCATACAGACGAGCAGACTTTTCGACAGACTTTCCGTGGAGTTCCGACGGACACTTTCCGAACAAACGGACTTGGCCACACACAAGCAAGTCGGATTTGAATGTGATGACGTACGACCGGACTAGAATAAGGAAGTTCATAGCCAGTAGCCAATAGCTGCCCTAGCGTTGGTTTACGTCCATCAGACCGGCATACAGACGAGCGGATTTTTCGACGGACTTTCGGTGGAGTTCCGACGGACACTTTCCAAACGGACTTGGTCACACACAAGCAAGTCGGGTTCGAATGTGATGACATACGACCGGACTAGAATAAGGAAGTTCATAGCCAGTAGCCAATAGCTGCCCTAGCGTTGGTTTACGTCCATCGGCGGGGCATACAGACGAGCAGATTTTTCATCCGGACTCGAGTCCGTCGGAAAGATTTGAAACATTTTTTTTTCTAGGTCCATCAGAGACAATACTGTGTGTATGTGTGTGTGTGTGTGTGTGGGGGGGGGGGGGGGGGGGGATGTAGAGGATATGCTATGCAGGGGGATCCGGGGGCACTACTGAGGGGAGGGAGGACACTTCTATGGGGGGGGGGGTGGTAGATAGCGCTGCGTCATAGGTTTTGGTAAGCATATTGTCTACTGAAGGGGTTTCCTATTAGACTAAAGCAGATCCTCCCACTTTGACCTGACTTGGAAACATTTGGACCCGTACCTTTTTTTGTTTTATTTTTATTTTACTGAAGTTTCATTATAAAGAATCTTCCTCTTTCTCTCTCTCTCTCTCTTCCTACAGGCGCTCCAACCGGGTCCAACATTGCCGCATCCACTCCAGACAAGAAGCCGGCACCACCAAGTTCTACCTGACTGACAATCTGGTATTCGACAGCCTGTACAGCCTTATCAGCCATTACCGGGAGGTGCCGCTGCGCTGCAATGAGTTTGAGATGCGCCTGACGGACCCGGTGCCGCAGCCCAACGCCCATGAGAGTAAAGAGTACGCTTTGTCCCGCACCCTTTTCTGGAGAGTTATCGGAAGTATAGGGCAGACCAACCACAATCCTAGGTCCTTGGGTCTTGTAGGTCCAAGGTGCTTCTACTAGCCCTGCAATCTACAGCTCCTCATATTACATTGTGGCCCTTCAGAATGGCCCCTGATGCCCATATTGGGTAAACCTGTGTCTCCTTTCTTTCCTTGAGGCGGGATGGAACTTGGTGCTAGGGCCACAAAGCAAATTAAAGTGCCTGAAATTCTGGGCTCCACCTGTCAGCCATTTTGTTGAAGCCCGCAACTCATTGCCATGAGTTTTACCTCCCTTGGGGGGTGCCAACTTGTCCTGGGCTCCCCCATGCACAGTACCGACACATACCCAATGGGAAATCCAGTCCTGGTGGCTGGACAGTTGAATGGAGAACTTGGGTTGAGACCTATTTGTCCAAGAAGTCTTGTATAGTCAACATGGCTTTATAGACCATTGGTATCCCATGCATTCTACCTGACAGCCCCCCCCCCCCTTATTACCCCACTGTATAACACACTGAAATGCCATTGTATTTTGGGGCACTATCAAACTGACCCAATGGGGCCTGGGCCCAGTAAAGGAGTACTGCCTGTACCTACAATATGTAGAGCCACTAAGCAAATGTAAAGTGCCTGCAATTCTGGGCTCCACCTGTCAGCCATTTTGTTGAAGCCCGCATCTCATTGTGGCCCTTCAGAATGGCCCCTGATGCCCATATTGGGTAAACCTGTGTCTCCTTTCTTTCCTTGAGGTGGGATGGAACTTGGTGCTAGGGCCACAAAGCAAACTTAAAGTGCCTGCAATTCTGGGCTCCACCTGTCAGCCATTTTGTTGAAGCCCGCATCTCCTTGCCCATGAGTATTACCTCCCTTGGTGAGCACCAACATGTCCTGGGCCCTTATGCGCAGTGCCGACACATACCCAATGAGAATCCAGCCCTGGTGGCTGGACAGTTGAGTGGAGAACTTGGGTTGAGACATGATGTGTCCATGAAGTCTAGTAGAGTCAACAGGGCTGTCTTTCTAAATCATTGGGACCCCATGCAGTCTACCTGACAGGGCCCCCCTTATCAATCCCATTGTATAACACACTGAAATGCCACTTTATTTTGAGGCACTATCAACATGAACCAATGGAGCCTTGGCCCAGTAAAAGAGTACTGCCTGTACCTACCTACCTATAGGTGGTCCTGAGTGTAAAAGTTTCTCCATTTGGGATTTTTATGTTTTAAAGTAAAGTTAACATTGAGGCCATGAAACCTGTTTTCAGTCCAACACTTTGCCAAATTGCCAATAGACTTGTGCAGAATGGAAAAATTTGTTTTGTTTCGGATCGTTGCGTTAAGTTACTCATTCCATTTTGGTGCATTTCATAACGAAATTCAATAGTATTTATTTATTTTTATTTTTTCGGATTTTAATTTTTCCAACAGATTTAAAGTATTTAAATCAAATTCGAAGTATTATTCAAATCAAATTTGAATAAAAAGAATCTAAATGATCCTCATTCATTCTGAAGAATAGCTGGTTCTATCCTATTGAAATTTCAGAAGACTGCTATATTCTTTCTATTTTGTTTAATATTTTCCTTTATTTTCTATTCTATTTTGTTTTCCTTTCTATTTTTTTTTTATTTTCTATTCTATTCTGTTTTAGTCTAACCTTTTTGAATTTTGAAAGACCGCTATATTCTATTTTATTTTTTTCAAAATTCGAATTTTGAAGTTCAAATTTGTATAACCACCATATTCTTTCTATTTTCTTTTCTTATCTATTCTATTTTTTTCTATTTAATTTCTATTCTTTTCTTTTCTTTTATATTCTGTTCCTTTCTTTTCTATTCTATACTTTTTTTTTTGGCTATTCTATTATTTTATTTCATATTCTATTCTTGTTTTATTCTATCCTTTTCTTTTTGCAATTAGAATTTTAGAAGACGTCTATATGCAAACACATTGTTTACATTTTAAATGTTGTTTTTCAAATTCCTTTTCGAATTTGATTCAAATACATCGCCATTTTTTCTATTCTATTCTGTTTTATTCAAATCTTTTTGAATTTTGAAAGACCGCTATATTCTATTTTATTTTATTTTTTTTTTTATTTTTTTAAATCGAATAGACAAAGTTTATTGAATTTGTCAAAATAAGCATATACAGAAAAGAGAAAAAAGAAAAAAAAAGAAAAAAGATAAAAAACATGCTATTTAGGATAACATAAGCAGAAATAAGGGTTATTATTATCTAATATGAGTGACATACCCTGGTCAGCAATAACATTGTTAAAGAAAGGATCTGGAGACTTGGGAACAATTCTATTTTATTTTATTCAAAATTCAAACTTTGAAGTTCATACATGTAAGATCGCCATATTCTTCCTATTTTATTCTAATCTATTCTATTTTTTTTCTATTTTATTCGTTTCCATTCTTTTTTTTTTATTCTATTTTATTTTATATTCTTTTCTTTTACTTTATATTCTATTCCATTCTTTTCTATTCTATGCTTTTTTTTGGCTATTCTATTATTTTATTTTATATTCTATTCAGTTTTATTCTATTCTTTTCTTTTTGCAATTATAATTTTAGAAGGCGTCTTTATTCAAATATACAGCAATATCTTTACATTTCAAATTTTTTTAAAAATTCCTTTTCGAATTAGATTCAAATACATTGCATTTTTTATATTCTATTCTGTTTTATTCTAATCTTTTTGAATTTTGAAAGACCGCTATATTCTATTTTATTTTATTTAAAATTCAAACTTTGAAGTTCATATTTGTAAGACCGCCATATTCTTCCTATTTTATTCTAATCTATTCTATTTTTTTCTATTCTATTTGTTTCCATTCTTTTTTTTTTATTCTTTTTTTTTATATTCTATTCCTTTCTTTTCTATTCTATACTTTTTTGGCTATTCTATTCTTTTATTTTATATTTTATTCTGTTTTATTCTATCCTTTTCTTTTTTGCAATTATACTTTTAGAAGGCATCTTTATTCAAATACACAGCAATATGTTTGCATTTCAAATTCATTTTCGAATTTGATTCAAATACATCGCTATATTTTCTATTCTATTCTGTTTTATTAGAATCTTTTTGAATTTTGAAAGACCGCTATATTCTATTTTATTTTATTCAAAATTTGAACTTTGAAGTTCAAATTTGTAAGACCGCCATATTCTTTCTATTTTATTCTAATCTATTCTATTTTTTCTATTCTATTCGTTTCCATTCTTTTTTTTTTATTCTATTTTATATCCTTTCTTTTATTTTATAGTCTATACTTTTTTTGGCTAGTTTTTTCTTTTCTTTTCTATTCTATTCTGTTTTATTCTATCCTTTTCTTTTTGCAATTATAATTTTAGAAGGCGTCTTTATTCAAATACACAGCAATATGTTTACATGTCAAATTTTGGTTTTCAAATTCCTTTTTGAATTTGATTCCAATACATCACTATATTTTCTATTCTATTCTGTTTTATTCTAATCTTTTTGAATTTTGAAAGACCACTATATTCTATTTTATTTTATTCAAAATTTGAATTTTGAAGGTCAATTTGGAAGACCGCCATATTCTATTTTATTCTAAACTATTTTATTTTTTCTATTCTATTCTTTTCCATTTTTTTTTATTCTATTTTATTTTATATTCTATTCCTTTCTTTTCTATTCTATACTTTTTTTGTGGCTAGTCTTTTCTTTTTATATTCTTTTCTGTTTTATTCTATTCTATTTTATTCTTTTTTGAAATGAGAATTTTAGACGACGTCTATATTCAAATACACAATCTTTAAAGAAATCAGCAATATGTTTCCATTTCAAATTTTGTTTTCGAGTTCCTTTTCCTTTTCGAATACGTCGCTATTTCAGGCAAATTTTTGTTTCATTTTTTTCTGTTTTGCTTAAATTCATTACTACTATAATTCAGAAATTACTCCAAGTAACAAAAATTTTGTCCGAATTTTCAATTTGAAACAAAACGAACCGCACAAAATTGGGGCAAATTAAACTGAGCATGTGGTGGAAAAATTCTGACTTTGTGTGAAAATCCCCTGTCAAAACGATCGATGGATCCAGAGTCCAGAGAGAGGTAGCTGAAGTTATGTGCAGATCTACAAAGCTTTTGATTATTATGGTATGTCATCTTCCTCCTCCTTACTTTTCTTTGCCCCCGTCAGGTGGTACCACGCCAGTCTCACCCGCCTGCAGGCAGAGCACATGTTGATGAGGGTCCCTCGCGATGGGGCGTTCCTGGTGCGCAAGAGGAGTGAACCGAATTCTTATGCAATTTCCTTTAGGTGAGAATGAGAATAGGATTTGGAGCGTGAAAGGGGGGGGGGGGCAGAGCGGGTTCTACAAAGGGGCGCTCCTTGGTCTGGGGTTCTGATATTCTTTCAAGATTCAAGTATTGATAAATAAGACCAATATGGACACACCACACGGGTCTAACAAAAGTCAATCAATGTGGAGCGTGTGGTACTTCTGGTCCTTCTGCCCCACTGCTGCAACCCCCCCCCCCCCCCCACCGTTCTAACCGGCCGCTATCAAAATGACAGTCGGGTGTTACTATGTAGACACAGCTACTGCTGCCCAAAAAAAAAAAAAATGTGCAGACAGGAGATAGGGGGGTACAGAATAACATTGTTCATAAACATTGTTCACACAGGACATAGAGGGTTACAAAGTAGCATTGTTTATAAACATTGTTCAGATGGGAGAGAGAGATACAAAGTAGAACTGTTTATAAACATTGTTCAGACAAGAGATTGAGAGATACAATGTAACATTGTTTATAAACATTGATCAGACAGGAGATAGAGATACAAAGTAACATTGTTCATAAACATTGATCAGATGGGAGATAGAGAAATACAAGGTAGCATTGTTTTTAAACATTGTTCAGATGGGAGATAGAGAGAGAGAGATACAAAGTAGCATTGTTTCTAAACATTGTTCAGACAAGAGATTGCGAGATACAAAGTAATATTGTTTAGAAACAGTGTTTATAAACATTGTTCAGACAAGAGATTGAGAGATACAATGTAACATTGTTTATAAACATTGATCAGACAGGAGATAGAGATACAAAGTAACATTGTTTACAAACATTGATTAGACAGGCGATAGAGATACAAAGTAACATTGTTCATAAACATTGATCAGACAGGAGATAAAGTGATACAAAGTA